>NW_012114711.1:6195073-6200220 GCF_000951035.1 Colobus angolensis palliatus | reverse complement strand
TCCTTCCTTCTTTTCTTCCTTCCTTCCTTCCCCCTCTTCTCTCTCTCTCTCTCTCAATCTCTCTCTCTCGCGCGCGCTCTCTCTCCCCTCCTTTCTTTCTTTCTTTCTTTCAGATGGAATCTTGCTCTGTCACCAGGGTGTAGTGCAGTGGTGAGATCTCAGCTCGCTGCAACCTCCACCTCACAGGTTCAAGTGATTCTCCTGCCTCAGCCTCCCGAGTACCTGGGACTACACGCACGCACTACCATGCCCAGCTAATTTTTGTATTTTAGTAGAGATGGGCTTTCACTATGTTGGCCAGGATGGTCTTGATCTCTTGACTTCATGATCCGCCCACCTTGGCCTCCCAAAGTGCTGGGATTACAGGCATGAGCCACCGCGCCTGACATCTTTTTCTTTCGCTAATACACTTATTGCCACCATGGTCATCAAAGGGAGGAAGCTAATTTTTTAAAAGTATGGAGCACTGTATGTTTTCATGGATTTATTAAACTTTGAGGTATAATTTGTATTTGGTACAGTGTACCATTTGTGTGTGTACAGTTTGATGAATCTGGTATACACCACAATGAAGATCAACACACAGAATATTCTCATCTCCCTGTGGAGGGATTCTTTTAAAGAAAATTATTGTATGTTCAAGTGAACAAACATTTTAAAATTTCAGAAAATTGAAAGAGAAAGAAACAAAATTAGGAACTCCATAAGATTTTTTTTTTTAATTGTGTAGGTTAAAGCATTCCCTCTCTGATACGGTCACCACCTCTGCTTTGTCCCATGGTACTCTGTTCATATATATCTCCATTAGAGAACATGCTGAACTCTCTGTATTGTCACCCTCTGTAAGCTTCTCCTTAAAAACAAGGCTTTGCTTAGCTTTTCACTGCAAGTACTTGACTCATTTAGGAGAAGCTGTGACTTGCTTTTGGAGTGAAGGTATTGAAAAAGCTCTATTATATGCTTACCACTAGTGTTCTAAAAAATTCACTCATGCTAACACCAGTAACATAGTTATATGGAAATACTGTTAGACAATTATTTCTTTCCTAAAACAAAAGATATGTATTTGTATTCTCACAAAAGTAAAATAAAAGACATTTTTTCCTGGAAAATATCTATTTTCTTCTGAGTTAATTGAATTAATGTGCAAGAAGAGATTTTAGAATGGAAGGATTCATTTCTTGGAATCTTATTATATTTTAAAATCCTGACTCACTGCAGTCTGACCTGGTGGAATTTAATACTCAAGACCATGTCGAATGTAAAATTTAAATATAAACCACAAATTACTTAAAGGAGGACTGGGAGTGTGTGTTAGGTGAATGCGGGGGCTTGGCGGGTAATGAGAGCCAATTTCTTAAAAATTCCTAAATCATAGGCTAATGATTTTTAAAAATGAAAATAAACTTCAGTGGAAGCAAGTTAAATCTTGATTACATTGTTTTGTTGTGGAAATACTTTCGCTAACTGCCCAGAAACAAATAAAGATGGAAAGGTTACTTTTTAATGGGGCCATGTAATATACACCTGGGGCTGGTATTCTCACGGGAAGGTAAAATTTTAAAAATGAATCTTGTAGGCAATTGATATCTCAATCTGTTTACTTCAGATTTATGAGGGAAGTCTATAATTCTGGGAGTAATTAAAAGATAATAATTGCAATTAATAAGTAGAGGGCAAGTACAGATGTACAAATGTTTTTGCTGCAATAAGATAAATGTATTTCTTGTATGGTCTGAAAAATCATGTAATAAAAATTGTAGGGTTTCTGAAAAAGATAGGGTCAGGACATACCTACTCAATATTTATGTAATGAGAACACTGCAAAAACAATAACCATCCTAGTAATTATCAAGCATAATTAAATATAAACATGATTTAAAAGATAACTTAAATTCATAATAACTACTACAAAAAATGCAGTGTGTGTATGTGTGTGTGCACATGCATGAGAAGGTGGCCTGATGGAAGAAAGAAGAGTTGAGATTGCTAAGATATGGAATAAGTACAAATAGAAAGACTGAGAATTACGCAATAAGCACTGCCATGTAAGAGTACGTGGCCAAACTGTGCCAAGAGGAAGAATGTGGCATGAATGGGAATCAAGTGTAGTAGGTATTTTCCCTTGGCTAGCTGTGTTAATCTGTGTTTGTGGGCTTTATGTTTCGTTGCTGCTACTTAGTAAAATACCTGAACAAATCCAGGGTCTGTGTTACACTGACATCATTCCGCTACTTACCAATCCCACATAAGCTAAGTCACAGAAAAGTGTTTCAGCAGAGCAAACTCAATGCAAACCCCTGAACTGACACAAAAATGTAAAAAAAAAAAAAAAAAAAAAAAGTCAGGTATTCTTGAAGTTTTTTTTTAAGGATATTTTAAAGGAATATTTAAAGGAAATTGAGTTACAAATCTGTATCATATAAAAATCCCTTCTTCAAACTATATCTTTCTACACACATATATTTTTATCACTTTGGGCAGACATTTTTCATCCATTCAGGAGGAATTCTGCGGTTGCATTTGAAATGAGTTTACATAAATCAAACTGTGCACAACACATGGGCATATTTGTCAAAAAACTATATTTTGCTTTTACAGGATTTGAAACAGCATATCAGATAGACAGAAACCAGAAAACACACCTTTCAGTTTCAAAAGCATTTGTAATGTACTATTTGTGTGCCATATAATCTGTTGGATATCTTAGAGATAAGACTGGCTTGAACTTCTTTCACTAATTAAAATGGAATTAAAAATTCAAGGCCGGGCAGGATGGCTCATGTCTGTAATCCCAGCACTTTGGGAGGCTGACGTGGGCAGATCACGAGGTCAGGAGTTCGAGACCATCCTGGCTAACATGGTGAAACCCCGTCTCTACTAGAAATACAAAAATTAGCCGGGCGTGGTTTTGTATGTCTGTAATCCCAGCTAATGGGGAGGCTGAGGCATGAGAATCGCTTGAACCTGGGAGGCGGAGGTTGTAGTGAGCCAAGATTGTGCCACTGTGCTCCAGCCTGGGGGACAGAGCTAGACTCCATCTCAAAAAAAAAAAAAAAAAAAAAAAAAATCAAGTTCTTTTCTTTTGTTTACTCAGTTTCCTTAATTAGCTTCTGAAGTTATCGAACCCTGCAAATCTATCAGTTGTAACCATAAACTGCAGTGCTTTTAAGGGAAAAGAGTCAGAACTTCAGCAGTTTTTGAATACTTGAGCCATTAATCGATTTCTTAACATTCTCCCATTTTGTGACCATCTTTTGCACCTGAGATGCTGTTCAGCTTGTAGGATGATGTTTTTCCTATTTGTACCCTTTATTCTCATCCCCAAACACTGATCTAAGGGAAGTCTGAAGGAAAAGAGAAAGGGACCTGTTTTATGTGACATTCACAGACAATGACATTTTAAAAGTTATTGGTAAAGTCCCCAAAAGGGCACTATTAGAATCTAACCTTTGCTGGCACTTAAAAAATTAGTGCACATGGAAGTGAAACTTCAGTAGGTTTCCAGTAGCTCAGAAAAGACAAAACCAACTGTCAAATTAGCCCTTATGTCTGAGAGTAGCTGAGATACTGGGAGATCCTTATTTGCTATATTTAATATACTTATATGATAATATTTCTCACATGCACTGCTAGAGGGCACCAGTTCCTCAGTGTTAGAATGAACTGTATTATGGGACCTCTTCCATGTGAGAAATGAAACTTTTTATTATTTATCAATGATCTTTATTACATTATCTATGAGAAGCATGTGGCTGAGAGAAGCCCTCTATGTAATTCACAACTATTTGTTTTTAGGTAATTCAATGACTTCTGGTCATATATCAAGGGTATTTTAAGTGGCCAATAGAACCCCTTAAAAACAAAAGTCTTTTGCCTTGGTGTCATTTCTCAAGAGAAACAGTAGAATGATAACTCCTTAACTAGATATGCAGTGGCAGTCCTATTTGGGAAATATATGAATGGGATGTCTTACTATATTATTGAAGAAGAAAGGATTATGATGTATGCCAGTTCTATCACAGTCTGTGATAGAAGCATCACTGGGAACACTGCCAGTTGATGGAGAATATTAAGGCCAGCTTTTTTGGAAGTTCAGAATTTCTTATTACTTTAACCTTTGTCTACTCTGTTTAACTATTATGTCATCATTCCCTAAAAACAAGCTTAGAGTGAATGCATTAATTCAACTCTTTTCACTACTGAGGAGAAAATACTGGTATCAGATTATGAGACCCCAAATTTCTTCTGGCCTGTTGGATTGGTATCTAGAAAGAAGGCTACTGGCAGAAGATTTCTTCTTTCTAGGTCCACTGTTTTAGAATGACTGATTCAAAAAATCAGTCCTCTCTGAGGTCAGATGGGGTGGCTCACGCCTATAATCCCAGCACTTTGGGAGGCCAAGGCGGGAGGATCACTTGAAACCAGGAGTTCAAGACCAGCATCAGCAACACAGTGAGACTCAGTCTCTACAAAAAATAAAAAAATCAGTCAGGTGTAGTGGTGCATGCCTGTAGTCCTTGCTTCTTGGAAGGCTGAGGTGAGAAGATCAGTTGAGCTCAGGAGTTCAAGGCTGCAGTGAGCTAGGATCACACCACTACACTGCAGCTTGGGTGACAGTGAGACCCTCTCTCTTAAAAAAAAAAAAAATCAGTGCTCTCTGATTATGAATGATATTAACAAGGAGACTCTCAACACAACTCTGAAGTAGATGATTTTTCCATTTTGATGTTAGCAGGATGTGTCCCTTCTAATGTCCCTAATATCCATCCTCCTATCGTTTTGGTCTAATCTACTGAACACCCTGTTTCCTGATGACTCCAATAATGCTTCTTCCATGGGCAGCTCTTGGGTTTATAAACTCCTATTCCTTTGGGCATGTTATTATAAAACAAAAAAAAATTACAATCACAAGATTGTTTTCAAGATTACATAAAACAATACATGTATTGAACATAAAGTACTTAGCACAGTATTTGATCCAGATTAAGAATTTCATACCTCCCCTCTCCACTGTTATTTCCACTACTGCACTACCCCAACTACCATTATCACAGACTTTTTTATGTTGAAAAATTTCTTTTTATTATTATTATTATTATTATTATTATTATACTTTAAGTTCTAGGGTACATGTGCATAACGTG
>NW_012114711.1:6172076-6190223 GCF_000951035.1 Colobus angolensis palliatus | reverse complement strand
TTCCTTGAGCTGCTGTGAGCTCCACCCAGTTCGAGCTTCCCAGCGGCTTTGTTTACCTACTTAAGCCTCAGCAATGGCGGCCGCCCCTCCCCCGGCCTCACTGCTGCCTTGCGGTTAGATCGCAGACTGCTGTGCTAGCAATGAGGGAGGCTGCGTGGCCGTGGGACCCTCCCGGCCAGGTGTGGGATACAATCTCCTGGTGTGCCCGTTTGCTCAAAGCGCAGTATTGGGGTAGGAGTCACCTGATTTTCCAGGTGTTGTGTGTCTCAGTTCCCCTGGCTAGGAAAAGGGACTCCCTTCCCCCTTGCGCTTCCCACGTGAGGCGATGCCTCGCTTTGCTTCAGCTCTCGCTGGTCGGGCTGCAACAGCTGACCAGCACCGATTGTCCGGCACTCCCTAGTGAGATGACCCCAGTACCTCAGTTGAAAATGCAGAAATCACTGGTCTTCTGTGTCGCTCACACTGGGAGTTGGAGACTGGACCTGTTCCTATTCGGCCATCTTGCTCCGCCCCCCCGAAAAATTTCTTAGAGTCAGAGAAACACAACATTGTTTGAAAACAGAAAATGTTTATTTCCAAACAATTATAGACCCACAGAAAGTACCAAATACAATACAGAGAGGTCCTGTGCCTCCTTCACCCAGTCTCCCCCAATGGTTACATCTTATGTAGATACAGTTAAATATCAAAACAAAGAAACTGATACTTAGTATAATGTGTATATATCACACATGTAGACTGGGCAAAAGCACCAGGAAATTGAGATAGGGAACTATTCTATTGTCACAGGGATCTTCCTCTTGCTTCCCCTTCATAGTCATATGCAGCCTCCTCCTACCTCCCCTCTGTAACTCCTGGAAATCACTGACCTCTTCCCCATTACTTTTAGTCATTCTGAGAATGTTTTAGATACATATGTGTGTGAGAGAGAGTCTGTGTGTGTGTGGTGTGTAATCACACAGTATGTGACCTTTAGGAGTTTTTTGTTCCTTTTTATTGCTGAGTATTACTTGCTGCTTTGGGCAAGAAATACGTCTTCAATATTGGCACTTCAGGCTCTATGATAACTGACAAATACTTTTGAGCACAGGAGCCATTTCAAGATCTCTCATCTTTCTCTGCCAACAAGTAGGATCAGGTGTGGCCTTTTAATTTTTTTTAATAAAAGATTTGAAAAGTCAAAAATTAGTTACATGAACATAGGTGGAAGTTTTTTCTTATTCCCAGAAAAATATTTTAAAGATATTTTAGAACATTATTTCTTATATAAATAATCAACAGGTTGATTAAAAATAATTCTTATATAATGCTTTAAGTAGGGCCTCAGCTGCTAAATTCTCATTAACCTCCTTTGAGCCATCCTATTCCGATAAAGATAATAAGACAGTCTGCATTTAAACACCCTGTAATCACATTGGCTTTCTTATATCAGTCCAAATTGGTGATATTTCATTTATAGGTCAGTGTCTTACACTCTTACACAAACTCATGTCCTCAGTTAGGCAGGTAGTGTATAGGATGCAATGTCTGCTGAATGAAGAGAAGAGACTCATCAGACTATGACAGTGGGAACCCTAGAATTTCAGTGGTTAGGAAATAGTAGCTCTTGTTATTAGCTATTATTAGAACTAGAATTTCAGTGGTTAGGAAATAGTAGCTCTTGTTATTAGCTATTATTAGAACATCAGTTCCTTGAAGGCAAGAATATGTATTCTGGATCTGTATATCCCTTGGACCTGGCCTGGTGCTTGACACAAAGTTGATATTTAATCAATGAATCTATTGAAGAATTGAGTAAATTTTTAAAAAGCAACAATCTTTTTTTTTTTTTTTTTTTTTTTCTGAGATAGAGTCCTGCTCTGTCACCCAGGCTGGAGCACAGTGGTGCAATCTCGGCTAACTGCAGCCTCTGCCTCCTGGGTTCAAGCGATTCTCCTGCCTCAGCCTCTTGAGTAGCTGGGACTACAGGTGTGAGCCACCACACCTGGTAATCTTTTTTTTTTTTTTGTATTTTTAGTGGGGATGGGGTTTCACCATGTTGGCCAGGCTGGTCTTGAACTCCTGACTTCAAGTCATCTTCCTGCTTTGGCCTCCCAAAGTGCTGGGATTATAGGTGTGAGCCACCATGCCCAGCCAAAAAGCAACCATCTTTCTTTTGTCTGACTTCTGGCATAATTCAAGTAAGAGCCTCTTTTCCTTTCGTGTATTATAAAAAATGTTGATATTTAATCAATATCTGATGAATTAATGTACGTTGCAGGAAAGAAGTCAGGGATTCAGTTCAAAACAGGAAATTCCCTTCTCATGAGGCTTTGCCTGGACACCACATCCCTTGCTCCCCTTCATATAGGGTTGTGAATGGCTTCTTCAATTTCCAGTCCTGTGTACAGGACATGACATCCTCCTTGGAGTTGTACCTCACTCTAATGAAACAAATTATCCAAGAAATACCACTTGGGCTGTTTATACTACTAAATCATCTGAACTGGTGTGATAGTAAATGTTTTACAAGTGGCTCTCTAAACAAAAGAAAACAAAATAAAACACCAAAGAATTTGGTTTGTAATCCTTGCCAATTTCTGTGGTGTACATATTCCTACCTTGGCCAATTTCAAGCTATCAACATGAAGTCACTGAATGCTGGATTGAGAAGAGATACATAGAATCAGCCCCTGCCACTGAGCTAGCTCTAGCAGGTAACCGCTTTTCCCTGCGTTTCCCACAACATACACTTAGGGGAAGGTAACACGGCAAGTACACCCTGGAAGTTCAGCTTTCCCCAGATTTGGGTCTTGTTCTGCAGAAGCACATAGTCTCCTCTTTCCTCCCCAGTATGCCCAATAGCTGACCCAACACTGAGAAGGTAAGAACTTCACTTTGAGTTTACTTGCTCAAAGAATGTGTCCCCTGAGGCTTTGTGAGACAGGGTATCGCAGCAGTTTCATGCACTTCAGTGATACAGGCTCTATTCTAGACATGCAGGCTCACCAGAACCATATTACAATGTAGATGTGCTATGTTTATGTAATGCGGCAGTGACTGATATCTTGCTTATCATGCTCTTTCAGTAAAGCACCGGAAACAGTTTTGTAGGCAATGAAAGCATATATTTTGCCTTTGTGCTATGTTCATTTTCATCACATTCAAAAGACTTTACTAAAAGCAACATGCCTTACACTAAGTACAAATGACTTTCTTTAGGAGTCTCGAAGAACCGTGGTCTTCTCATGCCGGAAAAGGAAGAGATGAAATGTTGTTGGTGCCAATGCTCTTCTTCTGTTAAAAAGAAAATGCCTCACATGACTGCTAGAAGTTTTGTTGGGTCATGTTGCACTCTTGGATAATGTAACAAGGGAAGCATGGATTAACTGGACACAGGGTGGTTATACCAACAGAACAGTCCTGTCCTCCTTCCAACCTGTACATAATCTTATCAGTTAGAAAGGTACTCTGCTGTGATGGCTTAAGATTGGATAGCAAAGGGATCTAGAAAGTGGAGTATAGATCTGTGGCACCTCAAATAAACTCAATTTAACTGACCATAAAAATCACCAGGATAAGCTTGTTAAACGTACACACTCCTGAACTCCGTCCACTATGAGCGAGACAGATACCTATGATTTTACAACTTTTTGCCACTGAAAATGTGATCCCTAGAGCAGAAGCATTGGCATCACCTTGAAGTTTATCAGAAATGCAGAATCCCAGCCCCCACCTCAGACCTGAAATTGGAATCTAAACTTAACAAAATTCCCAAGTAATTCATATGAGCCTTCAAATTTGAAAAATACTGCTAAATCTTCCATTTTTAAAATTGTGGTAAAAAGCGCATAACAAAAAATTTACCATCTTGACCATGTTTAAGTGTACAGTACAGTAGTGTTAACTATATGCACACTTTTGTGCAACTCATTGCTAGAATGTTTTTGTTTTGCAACACTAAAAGTTGATACCCATTACCCAGCTCCCCATTTCCTCCTCCTCTCTCCTAGCCTCTGGTAAGAACACTACTTTCTGTTTCTATGAGTTTGACTATGTTAGACATCTCACAAATTGGAATCATGCAGTATTTGCTTTTTGTGACTGGCTCATTTCATTAGCATAATGTCCTCAAGGTTCATTTATGTTGTAATACATAACAGAAATAATAGTCCATTGTATGTATATAAACATATTTTCTCTATCCTTTCAACTATCCATGGACATTTAGGTTGCTTCCTCCTCCTCGTTATTGTGAATAATACTGCAATTAATATAGGTGTGCAAATTTCTCTTCAGGATGCTGTTTTCAATTATTTTGAATATATACCAAATGTTTGGATTGCCAGGTCATATGGTAATTCTGTTTTTAATTTTCCGACTATAAGGTGGATGAGTAACATCATGCTTAGCAGTGAAAAATTGAAAGCTTTTTCTCTAACATCAGAAACAAAGCAAGGATGCCCACTCTCAGTATTTCTATTTAACCTAGTACTAGAAGTCCTAGGCAGAGCAATTAGAGAAAGAATAAATAAGTAAATAAATAAATAAAAGCCATCCAAATTGGAAAGGAAAGAAGTAAAATTTTTCATATAAGGCTTTCATTAGGTTGAGGTACTTTCCTTCTCTACTTTGTTGAGTGTTTTTATCATGAAAATATGTTGAAATTAGGGCGGGCACAGTGGCTCAAGCCTGTAATCCCAGCAATTTGGGAAGCCGAGGCAAGAGGATCACTTGAGGGCAGGAGTTTGAGACCAGCCTGGCCAACATGGTGAAACCCCATCTCTACTAAAAATACAAAAACTAGCCAGGCATGGTGGCATGCGCCTGTAATCCCAGCTACTCGGGAGGCACAGGTGGGAGATATGCTTGAACCTGGGAGATGGAGGTTGCAGTGAGCCAAAATCACATCACTGCACTGCAGCTTGGGCGACAGAGTGAAAGAAAAAAAAAAAAAAAAAGACATGGTATTGAATTTTGTCAAATGCTTTTTCTTCATCAATTGGAATGATCATGTGGTTCTGGTCCTTCATTCTGCAGTGTATTACATTAATTGATTTTTGTATGTTGAGTCATCTTTGCATTTCGGGTATAATTCCAATTTGACATTGTGTATAATCCTTTTAATGTGCTGCTGAGTTGAGTATGCTAATATTTTGTTGACAATTTTTGGATCAGTGTTCATCAGGGTTATGTTTTCTTGTGTCTTTGTTTGTTTTTGGTTTTAAGACAATGCTGTGCTTACAGGATGAGTTTAAATGTGGTCCCACTTCTTCAATTCTTTGGAAGGGTTTGGGGAAAACTGGTGTTAATTTTTCTTTAAACATTTGGTAGAATACTCCAGTGAGGCATCTGGTCCAGAGATTTTCTTTATTGGGAGGTTTAAATCACTGCTCCAATCTCCTTACGAGTTTTAAGTCTATTCACATTTCTATTCCTTCAAGACTCAGTCTCAGGCTGTTGTGTGTTTCTAGCAATTCATCTGCTTCTTCTAGGTTATCCCATTTTTCAGTGAATGATTATTTATAGTGGTCTTTATACTCCTTTTTATTTCTGAATCATCTGTTTTATGTCTCTTCTTTAATTTCTGATTTTATTTATTTGAGTACTCTCTTTTCTCAGTCTACTACGGGTTTGTCAATTTGGTTGATCTTTTTAAAAATCAACTCTTGTTTACACGGATTTTTTCCCTATTACTTTTCTGTTCTATATTTCCTTTATCTCTGCTCTAATATATATTATTTCATTACTTCTGTTGATTTTTCAGTTTTTAAAATCTTTTTCTAGCTCCTTGTGGTGCAAAGTTAGGGTGTTGATTTGAGATAGTTCTTCTTTTTTAATGTAAGCATTTATCATTATTAACCTCCCTCTTATTACTACTTTTGCTGCATCCATAAGTTTTGGGTATGTTGTATTTTCATTTCCATTTGTCTCCTGATATTTTCTAAATTACATTGTGACTTCTTCTTTGACCCATTTGTTGCTTAAGAATGAGTTGTTCAATTTTTACATATTTGTGGATTTCCTGTTTTTCCTCTGCTATCAATTTCTACTTTCATTCCGTTATAGTCAGAGAGGATATTATGTATGATTTCAATTTTCTTAAATCTATTAAAACTTATTTGTACCCTAACATATGGTCTCTTTTGGACACTGTTCCATGTGTGCATGAGTAGATTTCATACTCTGCTGTAGTAGGGAGCAGTGTTCTTTATATGCTTATTAGGTCCAACTGGCCTATAGTGTTGTTCATTCACATCCTCTGGTTCCTTATTTGTCTTTTGTCTGATTGTTCTATCCATGATTGAAAATAGAGTATCAAAGTATCCTACTGTTGTGTTGCTATTTCTCTCTTTAGTTCTGTCAATGTTTGCTTCATACACTTGGAAGCTCTAATACTAGGTGCATACATATTTCTAACAGTTACATCTTTCTGATGAATCAGTTCTTTTATCATTATATAATGTTTTCTTTGTCTCTGTGACAGTTTTTGTCTTAAAGTTTATTTTGTCTGATATTAATACTGTCACCTCTGCTCTCTTTAGGTTCTGGTTTGCGTGGATTATTTTCTTCTATTCTTTCATTTTCAGCTTGTGTGTATCCCTAGATCTAAAGTGTGTCTCTTATAAACAGCATATAGTTAGATCCTGTTTGTTTTTAATCCATTCAGTCAACCTATATCTTTTAATTGGGGCATTTAATCAATTTACATCTAAAATAGAGATAGGGAAGGGCTTACAATTGCCATTTTGTTCAACTGTTTTATGTAGCTTTTGTGTTTACCCTTTCTCCTCTTTCTGTCTTCTTCTGTGTCCTTGATTTTTGTTTTCATTTTTATTTATTTAATTTGTTTATTTTTGAGACAGAGTCTCACTCTGTCACCCAGGCTGGAGTACAGTTGAATGATCTCAGCTCACTGCAGCCTCTGCCTCTCAGGTTCAAGCGAGTCTCATACCTCAGCCTCCTAAGCAGCTGGGATTACAGGCATGTACCACTACATCCAGCTAAACTTTGCATTGTTAGTAGACATGGGGTTTCACCATGTTGGCCAGGCTGGTCTTGAACTCCTGGCCTCAAGTGATCTGCCTGTCTCAGCCTCCCAAAGTGCTGGGATTACAGGCATGAGCCACTGCACCCAGCCTTGTGTTTCCTTTATTTTTTAAAATGATTATGTTTTGATTCACTGCTCATTTCCCTTTGTGTATATTATATAGATATTATCTTTGTGGTTACCACTGTAATTATATAGCACATCTTAAAGTTATAATACTCTATTGAAGCTGGCAACAATTTAACTTCAATCATGTATAAAAACTATTTATTTATATGCTCCCCCACTTTGTTACTGATGACACAAATTACCTCCTTTTATGTTGTATAGTTATTAATATAGATTTATAGTTACCTTTTATACTTTTTAAAAAATTCTATACCAGATTTTTATAAAAGTGATTTTTGTACCTACAATATTGCAGGATTTTATATTTGTCTGTATGTTTACCTTTATCTAGGAGTTTTACATTTTCATATGGTTTTGTGTTGTTTATCATCCTTTCATTTCAACTTGAAGGACTCCCTTCAGCATTTCTTAGAGGGTAGATCTGGTGGTGATAAACTCATTCAGCTTTCATTTATCTGGGAAAGTTTCAATTTCTCCCTCATTTTGGAAGGGCAGTTTGCCAGATATAGTATTCTTGATTGGCAGCTCTTTCTTTCAGCACTTTGAGTAGATCATCCCACTCCCTTTTAGCATGCAGTTTCTGCTGAAAAATCTGTTGATAATCTTATCAGTGCACACTTGTTTGTGATGAGTTGCTTTTCTCTTGCTGCTTTCAGGATTTTCTTTTGGTCTCTTGACTTTTGACACTTTGATTATAATGTGTCTCAGTGTAGATCTCTTTGGATTCATCCTAGTTGCAGTTCTTGAGCTTCTAAAATTTGTGAGTCCATTTTCTTGCTCAGACTTGGGAAGTTTTCAGCCATTTTTTCTTCAGATAGGCTCTCTGTCATTTTCTGTCTTTATTCTCTGCAAATTATGTAACACTTATATTGTTGCACTTGATGGTGTCCCATAGACCCTTCAGCTTTCTTCATTATTTTTTCCTTTTTGTTCCTCTGCCTCAATAATTTCTAATGTTCTGTCTTTGAATTGCTGATTATTTTTTTCTGTCTGGTCGAGCCTGTTGTTGAATCTCTCTAGTAAATTGACTACTGTATTCTGAATTCACGTATTGTATTTTTCAGCTCCAGAATTTCTTTGAGTTCATTTTCATCTTTTATCTCTGTTGATACTCTCATCTTGTTCATGCCTCATTTACCTGATTTCCTGTAGTTATCTACCTGTACTGAGCATCTTTATGAGAGTAATTAGAATTCTTTGGTAATTGATACACCTCTATTTCTTTAGGGTTGATTTCTGTAAATATAATTTGTTCCTTTGGTTGGTTCATGTCTTCTGGTTTCTATGTGTGCTTTATTATCTTCTGTTGGAATTCTGGCATTTAAAAAATAAGACACTTCTCCCAGTCTTTGCAATCTGAGAGCAATCATCCAGCTAGAGATTGTGCAGATCTCTCAAGCCTTTTCTGGTGGTGTGTCTTCTCTGGGCTTTTGTATGTAATCCCCTAACTGAAGACCTGTTGGTTTCTACTCAGGAGCTTCCCTTTGTGTCTTTATCAGATACTGTGGACTTTCTAGTGCTGCAGGAAGCATTAGATTTCCCTCTGTTGGTCCTGGACCTCCCCTAGTCTGTGGTACAGCCTGATACCAGACCAAGCCATGCTGATAGCCTTTGTTCTCAGGGGGCCTCCCACATAGCCCGGTTTCTGTCATCACTTAGATTCAGGCAAAACAGAAACCACTCCCTCAGGTAGTACTTCCCCCTCAAAAGTAAAAATATTAGATGTACTTTCCACTCTTTTCTTTCCCTCCTCAGCAAGAAATTAGGAATTGGAAGTTTTCTACCGATATCTCTGTGCTATGCTGAGGGCATTAGGAGGTCCTCTAGCAAGCGAGTGCCATACATTTTCCTACAGTGCTTTAATGTTATTGGCTTTACACTTGACTGGAGGGCAGAAATCTCTTAACTGGTTTTATTTCTTTCAATGGCAATTGGTCCATTGGGGAAAAGGGGTCTGGGGCTTCCCTTTCGGCTATCTTGATGACCTCACTCCCCACTACCAAATCTTGCATGTCAATCTAATTAATACTCTTTACATTAGGCTCCCCAAATGCAATCAATTTTGCCAGAAGGTGGTGGAGGGGGAAAAATAGTCACTTCATTTATGTATTCATTCACAAATTCAAAGAACTTGAGGTAGATAATGGTAAAAGACATAAAGTGGTAAATACATTTAAAATATGACTCAATTCAAACAGTGGAAGGGTAGAAAACAATCTCACTAGAATTAGTACAACAGAGTTAAATTAGTCCCAGACTTGACAAAGAGAAAAATAACATTATTTCTTACTGACTGATGAAAAACTTGGCTTCTGTACTGGAAGATGCAAACTTTTCTTCTTTTAAGAGAGAAATTCTACATTTTATGATAAATTTATTGGAAATATCTTTATGTAAAGGACTACAGACTTCAAGATGGATAATCTCTTCACAGCAGTTTTACAGAAGATTCAGAGATTTTGGTTACAGGATTGTATATAAAGTATTATGCTCAGTGATGCCTTAGGCTGCATTCTAGAGTAATATTTGAAACTGTAACTCACTGATTGCATTTCTTTGGGGGAATTGATATAAGGGATTATCATAATATGTATCATAATATTTATCAGCTTTCAATGTCTCCCCTCAGTTGGCTTTAACGACCAGAGTCATGCCATGCAGCACTTTAGCTCAATCCTCACATGGCAGTCTGTCAAGACATCATGTGTGCTTTATTCCTACTCACTCTCTTGTTGAAATGGGGCCTTCAGCCATGGTTGGACTCTCTGATGCTTGTTCTTTCTCTCACACAGGGGTACTTTGGATTCAGAGTGCTTTTTGATCCAAAATCAGATGTTTTGGTAGGGAGACTATGTTCAGTTTTTTAAAACAACAACAAAAGCCCTCTGTGTGGACAGATTTCCTATTTTAGCATAGTGGTTCTCAAAGGGTGGTCTTGGATCAGCAGCATCAGCATCAATATCACTTGTCAGAAATATAAATTCCCAGACCCCCTCTAGAACTACTGTATCAGAAATTCTCAGGGTAGAGCTCAGCAATCTATGTATTAACATGTCCTCTAGATTATTTTGATGTATCATAAGGCCTGAGAATCAATATTTTAGGAAAATTCAATGGCTTTTTAAACCTGATCAATTAAAGCAATAGTTCTCAAATTCTTTTGTTCTTTGGAGTCACAACTGGGGAGCTTTAAGGAGAAATACCTGGGTCCTAGGACCAAAGACTGAATTAGTTGATAACGAGTATGGCATGCCATCAGGATATTAAAGAGTTCCCCAGATTATTGCAATCTGCAGAAAAAATGGGAAGCACAGAACTGGGATTTACTGGTGATTTCGTGGCTATCTCTAAGTTTTTGGTATGGATACTAAGAGCAAAAACAAACAAACAAAAAAAACAAAAAAAAAGCCCAAACTTTCTTATATTGTTATAAACACATTTAGGTTTGCAAAGGTATTCACATGTAATTCTGTCAGTTTTCATAGTAAGATGAGTAATGATAGCCTCCTACTACTGGTAAGTATATGCTCAATAACTTAATAAAGATACCAAATTTGATTTTGAGAGCCAAGTGCACAGCTTCCCTCTTCATGACAACTTAAGTAAAGCTCTTGCCTAGATGACTGCAGTTGAGTAAGAAAAACATTTGTCCTCTCATTAGATGCTGATCACACTCAGCACATTTGATCATTTTGTAATCTGGCTCAATGAGGCAGTTGAGAAATCAGACTTAGATGCAGATGAGTGCTTGTGAAAGTCCCTATGAAATAACTTTTAGTTTAGCCTTAATGTTTTTCTAATTTGGGAGCCAATCATCTGGATAGATGCCAAATTAACCAGATAATTGCTTAAGGTTGCACCTCACTTTAATTGGACCATCAGTTAGTTGATGGTATTTGATTGTCCTGCCAGGGTCAGATGTGTTCCACCACACAGGCCAGGAGAACCCCCAGGATATTGAACCATTAGACATAATTTCCTCAGGGTAGAAGCTACTTCATCTCCATTATACAGTCCTGGAAAAGTCAAATCATATTGAAAAGACAACTGGGCAGATACTCACTCATCCTTAGGGATGGCTCCTCCCACTGGAAAATCAATTTTTTTTTCACAATATTCTCATATATAAGCAAAATGAAAGATTTTTGATCCCTACCACTTCTGCAACCCCACTTAAGAGTAGCTTTGGAAGTGATTAATATGGAGTTTTTTAAAAAGCTACCCTCATTACTTCAAGGTGGAAATGGGTCTGAGGTACAGTTTATGTTCCAGAAATCTCCCTTCTAGATTAGACTTAAGCTAGACTTTACCTAAGACCCCATCCTTGTTTGGTTCCTCCTTCTTCCTTATTCTGCTTTTCCTTACAGGTTTTTCCTGGAGAACACTCTTTCAGTGAATTGCAGATATGTGAATGCTTGCCTCAGACTTGCTTTGGAGACCTTAACTATCCTCTATATTTACCCAATGATTTCAAGTTTGGCAATTTAATCAGCTGTCCCCATCACCAATATGATCATCTGAGTGGACACAAATACTAAACATGGGTAGAACTATTACTTTACAACTGTTATTTTTTCACCAACAAAATACCTAATTTAGTTATAAATACTTTTTAAGTTATGTATAGAAGATTTAGTTTCCCCATTATTACCAGACTCTATTTACTCTAATTGTAATATACCTTCATGAGTTGGGGAATAATGGTTATCACCCAGGGAGTTGTGCAGCACCTCAAGGATGCCTACAGGGGTATATCCCACAAGTGAATCTCATCCACGACTCAGGCTACTACAGCAGAAAAGGTCTGGGAACAGTTGCCTTGGAAATATTAAGCTATCAATTGTAATAGTTTAGTCACAGACAAGGACACCTCCATTTGATGTACTCATAACCAGGCCTACCAATATACTGACCTCAAGATAAAAGTCTCTCTATGGTGTTTGCCCATCCAGTGAGTACATCACCCAGCATACAGATTAACTATTTAGCAGCTTAAATTCATTAAATACTGACATGTTACATATACATTAAATACCAAGACAGAACACATAAAATAAAACCAAGGGAAAAACCTATTAAATACATGCTTCCTAACCATCTCTTATTCATGACTGTAGGGCTATCACCCAACATTAACAGGGATCTCCTCTATAGCATTGAAGATTCCTGAAATTTAATCAAAACGTGGAACCAACATATATATTTTTCTTTCTTATACAGATTATCAAGAGATAATTTTTTTTTTTTTTTTTTTTGAGACAGTCTCATTCTGTTACCTAGGCTGGAGTGTAGTGGCGCAGTCTTGGCTGATTGCAACTTTTGCCTCCTGGGTTCAAATGATTCTCCTGCCTCAGCCTCCCAGGTAGCTGGGACTACAAGTGTGCACTGCCATGTCCAGCTAATTTTTGTATTTTTAGTAGAGATGGGGTTTTGCCATGGTGGCCAGGCTGTTCTGGAACACCTGACCTCAGGTGATCCACCCACCTCGACCTCCCAAAGTGCTGGGATTACATGCGTGAGCCACCACACTCTGCCAAGAGATAATCTTAACAACAGATTATCTTGTTTCCATTTTGTTTCTTTGTTCAATTCAGCATCCTCATGATTATAACACAGGTAATGACAATTTAGTTATTTGATCCAAAAAAGCCAAACTATTACTGCTATATAAGGAACAAAGTGACTTGTGGAAAACAATCATATTATAGCTTACCCAAGTTAACCAGTATTAATTTCTGAGTAGTTTCAAATAGTCAGACATCTTTTCCCTTATTCACTTAAGAGGGACTCTAGTGGTTTTTGCACTCAATCCCTAACTGCCCTTCAACTTACCTGAAATATATTACTGGGAATTTTTTGGAAGGGAAAATGGGATATCAAATAGGGAACTTCTAAGCTTGTCATTCAAGAATCTCCAAAATTGGTCCTTAATGACTTCTCCATCTTTCTTTTTCTTTTCTTTTTTTTGAGAAGGAGTTTCACTCTTGTTGCCCAGGCTGGAGTGCAATGGCACGATCTTGGCTCACTGCAACCTGTGCCTCCCGGGTTCCAGTGATTCTCCTGCCTCAGCCTGCCGAGTAGCCGGGATTAGAGGCATGCGCCACCGTGCCCGGCTAAATTTTGTATTTTTTTGTAATTGTAGATACGGGGTTTCGCCATTTTGGCTAGGCTGGGCTTGATCTCCAGACCTCAGGTGATCTGCCTGCCTCCGCCTCCCAAAGTGCTGGGATTACAGGTGTGAGCCATTGCGCCCGGCCACCATCTTTCAAGTTTAAACTTCCCCATATATGCTTTATGTATTTGAATCAGATTTTTTATTTATTATTTTACTTTTTAGATTGACAGATATAATTGTATCTATTACATAAAACATGTTTTGAAGTATTTATATACATTGTAGAATGACTAAATCTAGCTAATTAAGATAAATTACCTTGTATAGTTTTCATGTTTGTGGTGAAACACTTATCCGCTCCCTCAGCATTTTTGGAGAGTACGATATCTTGTTATTAACTATAATCATCGTGTTATACAACAGAGGGCTTGAATTTATTTGTCCCACCTAACTGAAATGTATTCTTTGAACAGCATCTTCCAATCCTCCCCCACCAATTTCCCCAACCCCTGGCAATAACCATTCTACCCTATTTCTTTGAGATAAACTTTTTTAGGTTCTACATATGAGTGAGCTCATGTGATATTTTTCTGTACCTGACTTATTTCCCAAAGCATGATGTCTTCCAGGTTCATCCCTCTTGTCACAAATGACAGGATTTTCTCCCCTTTTTATGGCTACATAGTATTCTACTGTGTGTGTGTGTGTGTGTGTGTGTATGCCAAATTTTGTTTGCCCATTCATCCACTGATGAGTCAACAATTTTAAAAAACTTGAAGATTCTCTATGTGCAGGAAACTATCTCAGATATTTTGTATTTTTGAGCCTTTGTTCCAGCCATTTCATTCTGATCCGGAATATTATTTGTGTTTGTCAAAATCTAAATTGTTCAGGGCTTAGCTTTCCAGCCCAGCCCCTTAGCCAAACTCCCTTTCCTGAATTCCTGCAAGCCTTACATTTTTACAACTTATTTGGCATATATAATTTGATGACATACCTTTATTGTTCTCATGCTAAACATAGTCACATAATTTCTCAGGCCTTTTCATTTTGTCTTCACTGCTCTAGTGCTATGGTCTGAATGTCTGTATCCCTCCAAAATTTCTATGTTAAAATCCTAACCCTTAAGGTGATGGTACTAAGAGGCAGGACCTTTAAGAGGTGAAGACCTTATGGGGTGAAGCTCTTCATAAGGGTGAAGCACCTTATGAATGGGATTAGTACCCTTATAAAAGAGGCCCAAGAGACCCTAACCCCTTCTACCATGTGAAGACACAGTGAGAGGTTGGCAGTCTGCAACCTAGAAGGGGGCCTTCACCAGAACCCGGCCATGCTGGCACCCTGGTCTCACACTTCCAGCTTCCGAAATATCAGAAATAAACATTTGTTGTCTATAAGCCACCATGTTTATGATATTTTTGTTATAGCAGCTTCAACACACTAACACTTCTAGTTTGCTGGCTTTGGGAAACTTATGAGCTCAGATCAAAAATTCATTTGTAATTAGACAATTCCAGGTGGAAATGATTTTTAAATAAACTCCTTAATGCAAAAGTTGGAGCAATGATTCCAAGCTAACAGGCCTTGAATCCTGGTACTAGAGGGAGAGAGGGGAGGGCTATGCAAAGAGTGGCTTTAAGCCATTATGCGTACACATATGCATACACATATATTCTGTTATTTTAGGCTGCGGGTAGGCACTCTAGATAAAAATCATTAAACAGCTTTTCTCACTTTATTGGAGTCATTTGTTTCTATCAAATTTTCTTATTTTAATAAAGGAATCCACAAAATCTTTTTAAACTATAAAGGGGTCCCTAGATTTATAAATGGGCTAGTGCTCATCTAGTGGGTTTTGAGACACTATGATTCATTTCATTAGGCCACATCTCACTTTTAGCTGCTCTTCCAACTAGCTGACATACAGTAGAATAGAGAGCACACTTGTTTTAGAAGAAACTCCTAAGTAATCCTGCCATGGTGAACTGTACTCAAAAGACTCAGTTCTAAGTACCAATAGTTAGCAAATCTGGGCAGAAGGGAACCATCATATTTGTCCTGGAAGGGGTTGAAAGTTATTGTTCCTAATATTTATAGGGTAAGAAGGATGTGTGTTTAGGCTTCCAAGTAGGCCTAGCCAAGCAGATACTTACTCCAAGAACATAAAACCATTACTAGGCTTCTTTGAAAAAGGTTCCGTCCCCATGAAATCTCACAATCATTATTTTTGATAGGATTTTGGTCAATGCTAAAGAACTTAGAAGAGCAGTTGTGGAAGTTTTCCTTTCTTTTTATTTTTTTTACATTGCACAGAATGGAAGTACATTCTACTTGAGAACATTTACTTCTATATGCAAGATTTAGATGCTAGGCACCAATGAATGTTTTTCAGAAGGGAAAGTCAGGACTCTGAAACTGGACAATGTATCAGAGCATGTGAATTAGCTCCTTTGTGTGCCGTTTTTCCCTATTCATAATCTTCCATTATGCTCTCACCAAGGCGAATGTCTACTTAAAGCCTCTAAAATAGGAGGCAGTTCCCAAATCATTTACATTTGATTCTGTGTTTTTAGTTTTCATTATCATCTCTTCTTTTATAATAATAGACAAATTCAAAATTTTTCTATAGAATAATGCAAGTTGTTGATCTTAACATTTTTTTAACATCCATAGATTCATCTGTTCACTCAACTATGTTTTCAATTGTTTACTTACCTAATCTATTAATCCATTTAATAAAATAATCTCTCAACTTCTTTATTCATTTAACACACTCATTCATTCTTACACTTACACAATATTTATTGAGTGCATACTATGTGCTTCAATATTATATTAAGTCCTAGTAATAAAACGATGAATTGAACCAAATATGATCCTTGACATCACAGGGAGGTTAAAATGCAGTGGAAGAAAAATATAGAAAGATCACACAAAAAATGTAAACTGTTAACTGTGGCATCTTTCAAAAAGGAGAGGTAAAAGATAGTATAAAAATCTGTAATAGGAATAGTTGACCCAAGCATGATTTTCTGAAGAAGCACCAAAGAAGCTAGAAGATGGGAAATGAGAAGGAGCTACAGAAATGAAGAGGGGAAGGAAAAGCGTTTCAGGCAGAGGATGCACTCACTATGTACCAGTGGTCTGCAGAGGAAGGGAGGATGGTGAATATGCAGAACAGAATGGTCAATGCAGCTGAAGAGGAGGGAGGAAGTGGCACATGATGAAAAATGTAGTTGGAAGAAAGACCATTAATGCATAGTCTGGAAAAATTCAGATGTGGAAGAGCAGGATTTATTCTGTCAGCTATTCAAATAAGTCTTTCCAAACCAAGTCAGCTCTTATTCCCTCCAAGCTCAAGTTTGTACCAAAGCAGCAGCCGACTCCAAAAAGCATCTCAAAAACTTTGCTCAATTTAGAAGTGCAGTCAATAGAGGAATAAAGAGTGCGGGGGAGGGGGGCGCCCAAGATGGCCGAATAGGAACAGCTCCAGCCTCCAGCTCTTAGCATGAGTGACACAGAAGATGGGTGATTTCTGCATTTTCAACTGAGGTACTGGGTTCATCTCACTGGGCGTGTTGGACAGTCAGTGCTGGTCAGCAGGTGCAGCCCGAACAGCGAGACCACAGTGCAATCAAACTAGAACTCAGGACTAAGAAACTCAATCAAAACCGCTCAACTACATGGAAACTGAACAACCTGCTCCTGAATGACTACATGACGAAATGAAGGCAGAAATAAAGATGTTCTTTGAAACCAATGAGAACAAAGATACAACATACCAGAATCTCTGGGACACATTTAAAGCAGTGTGTAGAGGGAAATTTATAGCACTAAATGCCCACAAGAGAGAGCAGGAAAGATCTAAAATTGAAACCCTAACATCACAATTAAAATAACTAGAGAAGCAAGAACAAACACATTCCAAAGCTAGCAGAAGGCAAGAAATAACTAAGATTAGAGCAGAACTGAAGGAGATAGAGACACAAAAAACACTCCAAAAAAATCAATGAATCCAGGAGTTGGTTTTTTGAAAAGATCAAAAAAATTGATATACTGCTAGCAAGACTAATAAAGAGGAAAAGAAAGAAGAATCAAATAGACACAATAAAAAATGATAAAGGGGATATCGCCACTGACCCCACAGAAATACAAACTACCATCAGAGAATACTATAAATACCTCTACGCAAATAAACTAGAAAACCTAGAAGAAATGGATAATTTCCTGGACACTTACACTCTCCCAAGACTAAATCAGGAAGAAGATGAATCCCTGAATAGACCAATAGCAGGCTCTGAAATTGAGGCAATAATTAATAGCCTGCCAACCAAAAAGAGTCAGGACCAGAAAGATTCACAGCTGAATTCTACCAGAGGTACAAGGAGGAGTTGGTACCATTCCTTCTGAAACTATTCCAGTCAATAGAAAAAGAGGGAATCCTCTCTAACTCATTTTATGAGGTCAACATCATTCTGATACCAAATCCTGGCAAAGACACAACAAAAAAAGAGAATTTTAGACCAATATCCCTGATGAACATCGATGCCAAAATCCTCAATAAAATACAGGCAAAGCGAATCCAGCAGCACATCAAAAAGCTTATCCACAATGATCAAGCGGGCTTCATCCCTGGGATGCAAGGCTGGTTCAACATACACAAATCAATAAATGTAATCCAGCATATAAATAGAACCAAAGACAAAAACCACATGATTATCTCAATAGATGCAGGAAAGGCCTTTGACAAAATTCAATAGCCCTTCATGCTAAAATCTCTCAATAAATTTGGTATTGATGGTACGTATCTCAAAATAATAAGAGCTACTTATGACAAACCCACAACCAATATCATACTGAATGGGCAAAAACT
>NW_012114711.1:6148662-6170290 GCF_000951035.1 Colobus angolensis palliatus | reverse complement strand
AGGGACATGGATGCAGCTGGAAACCATCATTCTCAGCAAACTATCACAAGAACAGAAAAGTAAACACCGCATGTTCTCACTCATAGGTGGGAATTGAAAATGAGATCACTTGGACACAGGAAGGGGAACATCACATACCGGGGCCTATTGTTGGGGGTGCGGGGAGGGATAGCATTCATTAGGAGCTATACCTAATGTAAATGACGAGTTAATGGGTGCAGCACACCAACCTGGCACATGTATACATACGTAACAAACCTGCACGTTGTGCACATGTACCCTAGAACTTAAAGTATAATAATAAAAGAAAAAAGAAAACAGAAAAAGAAATAAAAATGAGTGCCGAAGGAAGCATGGTCCCCACTGTAAGCATCAGAGGAGGCTGATTTAGAAAGCGTCCTCTTGTTATTGCTTATAGACTTGCTTATTACTTGTTTCTCCAGTAGTATCTTTGCACTAAAGATTTCTTTACTCCTTTTCCTGGATTGAACATTTATGCTTGGCAAAGAACAAGTTAGTTTAGTGGTTTAAAGAGTTTTTACTTTTTTTTTCTTGCCAGTATAAAGACTCACCTATAACACTAAGCTCTGCGTTGGAAAAGATAACTCCATGTTTATTCTCTGCCAAACACTGATACATGCCAGCATCTGAGAGGTTCACTATTGTTATGTTGAGTGTTCCTTGCTCAATTTGAATTCTATCCTGTGAAAGAAAAGAGCAACATAAAAACAACGACCTTCTACAACTGAGACTTTAAGGCAATTTTACCACGTGTAATATCAAGGAAGCTTAATGGGAAGAAAATAGCCATCATATAAGCAATTTACATAACATGATCTATTTATCTGTCAACTAAATTTTCTGCCAGGTCAGATGCTAAATAGAACAACCAGTACATCAGTTGGTAAATGGAATTTAAATTGTAGGATTCTCTTGAGTTCTCAATGATTTAATAGTGGAGCCATTCAGATTAATATCCTCTCTAAACAGAACTTGAAATTTAAAATGCTTTTTAACTTTAAGGATTTGTACTAACCAGAGTTAGGGAGTTTTGGAAATACAACCAAATTTACTGTTTAGAGTGTTAGAACACTCACATTTTGAGCAGGTGATACTTTGAAGGTTAATAGGATTACAATTTTGGATGAAACAGAGGCAACTATTTAATATAGGTTGAGGTTTACTGAAAAATGCAGGTATTAATAGTTTAATATTCCTTTAGTTTATGGTTGTCAGTGGTGTGATTTAAGCTGAAGTCCATCTGGTGGCCAATCTGAAGGAGGCAAAGTTAGTACATGGCACAGGAGATCTTCCTCGTTTGTCACACTGAGGATATACAACTTATGTATCAATTTTCATAAGTATCAAAAAGGATCTCTTCCTCTCCAGGAGCTATGCCATTCTCTCTCTCTCTCTCTATATATATATATATATATATACACACACATACACATATATAAAGAGGTACTAGTTTTCTGTTTGTTGCAGGGTTGTGAGTTAGCTGACTGGACACTTTATTAGACTGTGATTAAATCTAGACATCCATATTCCCTCACATTAAGAAACCAGCCCAATTGTCCCACAGAAATGATAATTACCCATTTTTGAATAAACACAGAAATTGACCTGCCTAGTTTTAAAACTTGAAACTTACATTGGTCTCATCTGAGTTCACTCCTCAGGAGGTTGATCCTCAAGCAAGGGACTCAAACTCACTAGATCATGGCAACCAGAGAGTGAGACACAAGACCCTTCATCTGTCATGATTGCCCCTGTACCCCCACCTAATTCCTTCCTGTACACAGCTGCATCCCTTCCCCAGCTACATAAACTCCCAATTTTAGTTGGTTGGAGAGATGGATTTGAGACTGCTCTTCCATTCTCTTTGACTAAAGCACCTGAACAAAGCCTTATTTCCTGGCAATACTCACTGTCTCAGTGATTGGCTCTCCGCACAGCAAGCAACAGGACCTAGACCAACCCCCTGGCATTTTGGTAACAGTTACACAAAGGGAGGAAAATACCAGTACCTAGGTACATATACTCTTGCAATTTGTTTGAGTCTGGCTTTTATAATAGACAGAATCATGCACAAGCTGGAGCCTTTCCAGCAAATGGAGAAGATGCATGAGGCAGGGGGTGGGTTAGACAAAACAGCCGCCTTTCTCTTCCTGTCATGTAAATTCATGTGGGGGCCATTGCTCTAAGCAGGCACTCTTTCCTGGGTGGCCTACTAGAAGACTGCCTCTCAATTTGAAGCCTGAGGAAAATGTCAAATTTCAATTAACATTTGAGGTTCAGTAGGAAAATACATAAGGAAAATTAATCAGACACAATTGTTCCTCATTCTCAGGGTCCCCCACTCTGCCCCTGCTTCATTCAGATTTCTTTGTCAGAGTGTTTCTCTATTTAGATGGACATCCTGCATTGTGACAATGCCCCTTCTCTTGCAGTGGATCCTGGAATGTATCTTCCTTTGTATCTTAGCACAATTGCATGTTCCAGACCTTTTGCATAACTTTCCCATTACAAACTCACAGATGCTAATCTTTGAAGACCAAAGATCTAGTACAAGAGCTTAATTGAAAGCTGGAGAATTGGATTTCAGTGCACTTTCTATTTATCAGTTGCATTCAGTCTCACTTTTTCCACTATAATGGTGTTTCATTGTTTATTATTTTAGAAACAATTCACCATTCTCACGATTCCATGGCAATGAGGCTATATTAAACATTATAGTGAAGACTAAGACACAATTACCATTAATTTGCTTACCCGAGTTAGCAGAGGTTCACCATTTTTTAGCCACCTGTATGTAGGCTTAGGCCTTCCATTTGCTTTACATTCCCAAAAGACATTTTCTTCCATGGCCACGTGAATATCATTTATTTTTTGAATCCAATTAGGTTGAGCTATAGCCGTTCAAAAAGCAAACAAAAGGTGTATATTCAGTTTATACTCAATCTATTTTTATCATATGCAATCAAAGGGCAAAATATACTTATAATAAAATTCCTTTTCCAGATGTTATGCAAATAACAAGACTGGGTAGACATTCAGGGAGATGCCTATACCCTACTCTGAATACCATTTTTGTGGTTCATATTGTAGTCTTTTAATCCCTAAATGCAAAATGGATAAAACTACCAATAGCATATGGTAAAATTAACTGTCCCTCTCTTGTAAGGATCTATTATTCCTTTTTTCCTTTCAGTAGAGATTATCTTCCCATTACCCGCTCCCACTTTTAACTGGGCTGGTGTATTCCCAGGTATGCACTACATTTGCAGATTGCTTTGCAGCTAGAGGTAACCATGGAACCAAGTTCATGCCAACTGTATGTGTGTGAAAGTGGTGAGAGCAACTTCTGGGTTACTCACTTAAAGATACTTTCCCTAACCTCTTCTTGCCCCTTCACACTGATTGGAAAAGACTGACAATTGAAATAGCCTTGGGTGCAGACATGGAAGCTACATAGGATGAAAATGCTGACCTGTCAGCCTTGGACCATGAATGACCGTGTGGAGCAAAGCAGCTCCACACCCACCTGCCATTTTTGAGGAAAATAATGTGAGAGAGAAATAAACTTCTTATCTAAGCTACTTTATTTTGGGGTCTCCTTTGTGAGAATAGCTTAGCTTGTCCCTCACTAATATACTTCACTCCCACATGTTGTATAGATAAATTTTGTGATTCCTTTCTCCTTTAAGACTATCATCATTGTTATTATTGATTTCATATTGATAGAATGTTATCTACAGGAATATGACTCTAGAACCCGAAATCTTTAAATGAGTCCTGATTTTTATTAAACCTCCTCAGGAAATCAAGTCCTGCCCACAGTCTCACACAGGAATTCAAAGCAGCACTTACTTCCCACATTGCCCAATGCAATCCATTACCCCTCCCCACCCAAATGATACCATATTTTCTGTACTTCATTGAAGTCACATTTTCTTTCCTTATTTTCAATAGATATAAAGACAATGTTAACTCCATGTTCTATAAAAAGTCTTCATAAATATCAAATCTTGCCTCAAGCACAATTCGTGCCATTAAGAATAATGATAAGCATATTCAGGTAGAAGACCTTCAGCCCAAAGTCATGCAGAAGATAACCATAGCTGTCATTCTGGAATTTTATGTGTTCACAGGGCATTTCTACAGGGTAATGCCTACCAAAGTATACCTAATAATCAAAGTTGATATCAGTATTTAATTAGGAGATGCTACTCATTATTCTTAACATCTCTTCCAGCTGTCTTGACCTCAGTATCTTCATTCAATGTTTCAAATCATACATAATTTATTTCAAAAGGAAACTGCTACTGTTGAGGCCAAGCTGTATATTTTACCTTTTCAATAATAAACAAAACTAGAAAAACACTCAACAAGTCACTTAACCAGCAGAGGTCTCTAGGCCCTCGAATAAATGCTGCCTTTTTCTTTTCTCACCTATAAGCAATTTTATGTTTTTCAACGAGCAAAACACAGTTTTACACATCCTCTACTGATGGGATGATGCGCTGCTGCATACGAGGGGAGGCCAAAAGGGTCAACTTCAAAAAATTTTAGAACATCAACAAGCATTAACTTGAATGAAGGGTTATAACCTACACCCTTAAAAGAGCTGCAAGTCTTCGCTGTTCTTTATTTTCCTGCTGCTAATGCAAAGGAAGCTAAAAAGGTTCTCTGCTTGGAGAATTTGATGTGTAACCCTGATAGGGCTAATGCAGTTGTATGCTTGATTTCACATTCAACCTGCTGAATATTTACCCCCTACAGAGTCCATGAAAACAAAGCAAACAAGAAAAGCCACAGAAATCTGTGAGGAATATTAACAACGAAGCCAAACTTTTGAAAGAGAGTGAGGAAATAAATGGAAGGGCAAATGTAACTTATGAAGCAATGTCAAGTTGAAGTTCAAAAAGGAAACATCAAAACCACATGCAGAGACAGAGATTTCAATGTCATAGATTTCCTGTAACACTGGGCTTACTTATTGCTTTCTTTCAAAAATGCAGAAAGCTGGGAGCAAAACCTTGCAATATCAAGAAGTAGGTGAGGCAGAGAAGGGAGAGACTGGAGAGAATTTTGAAAAGACCTTGCAAAGTTCTAACTAGTTAAGCACTTCTGAGGGCTCATTCTGTCTCTTCCCACAGGGTTATGGAGGTCAAGGAATCAGACGAGAATACTCAGTGGTAGTTATTTGTGCTGGCCAAGGTGAAATCAACAAAAAAATTCAGTGTCTGTGAGAGACCACTTGGCACTTTCTTTATTTTTAAAGTAAAATTAATTCATAGAAGACAAATTTGAACTGATATAAACATATTCCTCTCAAAGTGAGTATCTGAACGTGGGCCCATGAAGATCAGAAATGAAATATCATATTATATATGTGACAGAGAGATAGTCTTTATCTTAACATGCCAATCGCAAATCTACAGGGCAAAAGCCCATGTAGTAAAGGTTTTCACTCCTGCTTACTTAGATTGGATGAATTATATCTAAATGTGTGAGTTTTTCATACTAGAATAACAAAAGTTATGTGCTTGATGATAATGACTCATATATCTCCATATTTGGAGGGAAAGGGTTACCTAGTTCAAAGCCCTTAGATAACAAAAATCCCAGTTAAGCATATTATAAGATATATCATTAGCTCCTCCCCCTTTTGTGATAATGCATTGGGTACGGGGTATTTATTGCTTAATATCAAGGTTCAGCTACATGTTACAACTCCTTGTCTAAACACAGGTTGAACATCCCTAATCTGAAGACCTAAAATCTGAAATGCTCTGTAATTCGAAACTTTTTGAGCACCACCATGATGCCACAAGTGGAAAATTTCACACTTGATCTCATAAGACTGGTCATAGCAAATACAGTGAAAATTTTGTTTCATACATTAAATCATGCAAAATATTAAAATGTTGCATAAATTACCTTCAGGCTATGTGTTTAAAGTATATATAAAACATAAATAAACTTCATGTTTAGGCTTAGGTCGAAATATTCCAAAATCCTAAAAAATCTAAAATCCAAAACACTTCTGGTCCCAAGCATTTCAGAGGGATACTCAACCTGTATCAACTCAGAGGAAGACCTGAACAGGTTAGTTCAGTACTATTATTTCAGAAGCCATTTCTAAATGTCTTTTTCTTTGTAATATATGCAGAGCCCACATATTAAGCAGAAGTAAACACATTCACATATTGAAAGAGAACCATCTGTTTTGAACTTCCACATTCTTTCAAGATTTGAAACAAAAGAATTCTTCTAGGACTCCTTAAGCATTGTTCTCAAACTACAAATTCAAATATAAGGTTAAATGGTTGTGCTGGGATTTGACCCTGTGACACAGTTTGTCTCCTGGATAGATAAACAATCTCTTCATTTCAATCTTTTATTCAATAACTGCCAGAAATGACCTAAATCAGCGTTTGTGTATTCCAGCCACTGAAATTGTACAAGCATCTTATCCAATAATAATTTACATTGCAGGCAGATATAATTTAAACTCAGTGGGTCAAACAATTCTCAGGAGCATCTGGCTCTTCGATTTTCTAAAAACAGAAATTTCTAACTGAAAGAAATGCCAACATATGCCTTAGACCTTAGAAATTTAAAAATCTAAAAGAAAGGATATGATGGCAAACAAAACAAAACAAAACAAAAAAAACCCTCTGAATTACTATTACAAAGATGACCTGTAGACAATCACAGTTATTTCTGGTTGCTCACACAATTTTGAAGATGAATCATCTCCAGGGAATGCAGGAGTTTCACTGACATTGCTTAAGAATTTTAATGATAGTAGACTTTATGAGTTTGGAGATAATTACTTGGCTTCAGTTTACCACCTACCTACATAATGCTTCCCAAATCTTTCTCTCCAGCCTGGGATTCTTATGCAATTGACAGGATCATCAAGAAATTCTCACTTTACTTCAAATTCAGGGTTCCTAGTACTGGCATGAGAAATAGCCATTTTACAACGCTACTTAAGAGAGTCTTCCACTTTATTATTACAGTCTTTTTACAAACCCCTGACTTCCAGTTAGCAGAAGTCACTGAAAAGAAGGACCAGCTCTACAAGAAATATGCATGTTGGATTTTAGGGCAAGGTCCATCTTTGATGTTTGTTCAGCACTGACAATCTGCACTTCTCTGGCTTCAGACTCTCATCCACTCCCCACACACCAGTCAGTCTCCTCACAGAGGTCTTCAAACTCAATTCCATGAAGCTCTGAGGGTTCTTAGAAGGTACTCCGTTCTACATTCACTCAAATTCTCAATATTTAATTTACAGCAAGGCCTCTTCCTTGCTGCAGCCTTGCTTTGTATTACATATTGAGCATTTCTTGTAAAATTTCATGTTAAAAAAAGTACCTTGAGAATTAAACATACACATACTTTGCTGATACTTGCTGATATCTTGTATTGTAAGAATAGCTTTGGAAATGCAGTCTGGAGATTGGAAGCTTGTTTTCTCCTTGAATTCATATTAGTTTGAACCTAATGATGTCTAACACTCCTTTTTATTTTATTTTTATTTATTTATTTTTTTGACACGGAGTCTCGCTCTGTCACCCAGGCTGGAGTGCAGTGGCGTGATCTCGGCTCACTGCAAGCTCCGCCTCCCGGGTTCACAACATTCTTCTGCCTCAGTCTCCCAAGCAGCTGGGACTACAGGTGCCCGCCACTGCGCTCGGCTAATTTTTTGCGTTTTTAGTAGAGATGGGGTTTCACCGCATTAGCCAGGATGGTTTCCATCTCCTGACCTCGTGATCCACCTGCTTTGGACTCCGAAAGTGCTGGGATTACAGGCGTGAGCCACTACACATGGTCTCTCCTTTTGATTTTAATAAGTGAAACCTTTAGCCTTTAGATTGTCTCTTAAACCAACAGGATTCACAGTTCTCCTAGTTGTTTTTGTTAATTTGTACTTCATTCACACACTCTTATTTATGGCTTCTCCATCTCTACCTAAGTTAAAACTGACTTACTTCTGGCAATGGTATGGGAGATGCCATCAGGCCAATCCTTTCACAGATAGCACAGATAGCAATGATAAACTCAAGTCAGAATATAAAAATCCAACTACATGAAGATACACTAAAAGGCAACTCGAAGCTGGCATATTTCTATTAATAGGTATTCATCAATACATAAAGCAAATATAACTGTAGGAAGTAATCTGTGTATGAGATAACAAGTAAGATTTCTGAATGTGCTCTGCCTCCTGTAAATATCACAAAAATTAGGAGAACATTATCATTATTTCATATCTTTATTAATATTGAAAGTCTTCTGTCACCTGGCCAGGCGCAGTGCCTCATGCCTGTAATCCCAGCACTTTGGGAGGCCGAGGCAGGCGGATAACCTGAGGTCAGGAGTTTGAAACCAGCCTGGCCAACATGGTGAAACCCCGTCTTTCCTAAAAATACAAAAATTAGCCGGGCATGGTGGTGCCTGTCTGTAGTCACAGCTACTCAGAAGGCTGAGGCGCGAGAATCGCTTGAGCCTGGGAGGCAGAGGTTGCAGTGAGCTGAGATCGTACCACAGTACTCCAGCCTGGGCGATAGAGCGAGACCCTGTCTCAAAAATAAATTAATAAATACATAAATGAAAATGAAGTCTTCTGCCATCTGGTTTTACATCTCTTACTTTCTTTCAAACCAACAGTTTGAGCACTCCTGCTTAGACAAGCAGAGGAGCTTTTAGATAAATGAATCCAACTATGCCCAGTGAATCCACAGCTCCTGGTGAATAAGGGTCTTTGTCCTCCACTCCGAGAAGTCAGTTCAGAACTTTATGAATGAGTTATAGAATAAAAAAAATGTGAATCAGCAATATGTGCATTTTCAAAAAGGCTGTTGGGCCCGATTTACTCAATTATACCCAGATCAATCAAGCTATGACTCTAACCTTACATAGATTAATTTCTCTATATTTCTTTATTTTTTTAATCTTCAAAGCCTCTACCTAATGTTTCCCTGAATCTGCTCTTACTCAGCTGAATCCATCCTCTTCTCTTTCTCTTATACACCTTGAGTTCAGTCTGAAATGCAATCAGTAATGGAAACTACTAATATATGAAATATCTAATCAGCTTCACTTTACACACATCATTTCTAAACCTCATAATATTCAGGTTAAGTGGACTTGCACTCATTTTATAGATAAGACCCAGAGACATTAACATCCAGATTCAGAAAGTGGCTCAGTTAGCAATGGTACACAGGCCTGCTTGGCTCCAACATGCATTCTCTCTCCAGAGCCTCTCAAAAAACATCCAACTCTATCGCAAATGATAATGGGAGCATTCTTTTGAATGTATCCTTCTTAAAGTGCAATCTAAGAACCATTGTAGGTTCCCAAGTTTCCTTAAGGGAGTTCATTATGTCCTCTCTTTACAATTACATATGTGTCAGACCATATTTTCTTCATATACTTCAATCGAAACAAAATATCATGACAAATTGAATACAGAAGTATGTAGGAGAATGCACCTGTATTCTCGTAAGACAGACATTAAAGAGATTTGCAATAATATAAACCATGCCACTCTTTTCATTAAATATTTTTGTTTGGAAAAATACAGTCAGTTTTCTTATAGTATGTTAATTATTTCTAACGTATACTGGTTGTATTTTTGCCATTTTAAAGTAAGTTAAGTTCTAAGTTAAGTTCTCCATTTAAATTAATAATATGGCATATATGGGTAGATATCGCTCACATAAGCAAAAGTTCTTTGAGGTATCCAATAATTTTTCAGGGTAAAAAGAAGTGCTTAAACCAACAGTTTGAGCACTCCTGCTTAGACAAGCAGAGGAGCTTTTAGATAAATGAATCAACTTAAGCAAAACCTCCTACAAGTAAATTTAAACAATATTCATTGATGAATAAAAAAATGTAACTGCGACATTTTGCCTTCTCTGGGACTACAGAGTGAGACTTGAATTGCATTTCAATATATTGTCCTTGATATGACTCTTTCATGGCTTAAAGTTTTTCATTAGGTGAAGACTTTATGCCTCCACTCCTATATTAATTCTCTCTGACTATTATTCACAACATTTCCTCAATGTGTACCCCTTGAAAACTGTGGCAACACACTTTATTGGAACTACCAGATTAAAAAAAGAAACAAAAATTGTTGACTTTATCTTAAGTGACACTCATAGGAATTGAGGGTATCAATATCAGTTCTCTCTAGGACAATTAAGCAAACTATTGCTCTACTGTGAAATTACCTTATCTACTGTGTTCAATTTTTGGTCTCTCTGTCCTTTAAGTCTCTTTGCAGGGCTGAATATTATCTTGTGATCCCATATACATAGCACATCCATGGGGAATTAGTATGCTCTGCTGTAAGATGCTTCAGTATTCATTTATTGATGACCTTAGAGATACTCAAACACCATTTGCAGTGTCATCAAGTCTGCAGTTTTGCCTTTAGAGGCAAAAGACTGTAGCACAAAGGGTCTAGACAGTTAGTCTTACATGTAACTTGAAGAAGAAAAAAAGAGTTTTTTTTGACTCAATAACCAGGTGACCAACTTAGAAAACAGAAAGTGAAAAAGTCAGTTGTTCATCCACATGTTGTCATTTGTGACATGGTAATGGAAAATGCAAGAAAGAGTATCTGGATGATTGACGGATTTTTTTTTTACCTTACCTATTGTATTAAAATGTTGCATTGGCAGGAAAAGTAACACAGGTAGAATAGCAGAAAAAAGCAGTTCTAGCTGTGATTCCCATTCATTGCATTACCTTGAATAAGTTATTTTATATCTCTGGATCTTATTTGCTTTAATTATAAAAACCAAAGGGCTGGCCCCAGCAGTTACTTCCAGCTTAAGTATTACTGGATTCTGTGAAATATAGCCTTGTTTACTGCTCAGATATTAGATTCCCAATTTCCTAATTATGAAAATGATTTTACTCTCATAACACCTGTTACAAAGAGAAGAAATTGTACGAAGATATTAAATATCAGGATCTTTTAGTTCACATTTCATTCTACTAAATGATGACTATAATTCTGTCAATCTTTTTGGGCAAAAAGGAAGTGACTACAGAGACAGAATGAAGTGCAAAGATGAATAATTATCAAGTGAATTGAATCCATTTTATACTTCCCTTTCCTTTCTTCAAAGATAATTGCCTTAACACTCTCATTCTACTTTGTGTAGACTGGCTACAATGCCTGATGTGACAGTAAGCTGTTAGCTTTCCAGAGTACTAGGAACACCTTCTCTTGCATGTAATTTAAACTTTAGCTTCACAATACCATGGGGGGACAGCCTAAACATACAGTATTCTCACCATGTGGTTCCCAGACAAGCAGCATCAACATTACTTGGGAACTTACTAGAAATGCAAATTATTGGTCTTACTCTGGACTTACCAAATCAAAGCCTCTATCTCGTGTGTTCCCACTGGGAACATAGAACGGGACCCAGAATTCTGTGTTGTAATAAGACTTCCAAGTTATTCTGATGCACAATGAAGTTTCAGAACCTCTAGCACAGCATTTGAAATCTAGCTCTGTTTTTTACTGTATAAACTTAAATCAATTACCTTAATCTCTTTGGGACTCAATTTCCATATCTATAAACCAGACAGATGTAGGAATGAAATGAGAATATCCTATTGGCTCTAACTCCAAGACATATCTCAAGTCTCTCCATTTCTCTTCCTCTCTTACATCCTAACCAACAATATCTCTCACCTGGATATTGGCAATGGCCTCCTAACTAGTTGTCCGGCTTTCACTCTTGGTTTCCCATCATCCATTCACCACAAAACAACCTGAGTGGTCTTTTAAAAACATTAATCAAATTGAGTCACCCTCCTGCCTTGAAATGCTGTAATGGCTTCCCACTATACTCACAGAATAAAACCCAAACTCTGTGCCTGGCTTACAAAGTACTGCAGTCTGTCACCTTCCTAAGGTTCCAACCTTTGCCCCTTGCTCACTACGATTTAGTTAACACTGACTTCCCTGCTGCATATCAAGAACGTCAAGTAGTTTTCTGCCTCAGAGCCTTTGCACTTCCTCACCTTCTGTTAGGAATGCATTTCCCCTTGAAGGCCTAGCTCATTTTCATCCTTTTGGTTTTGGGTCAGAGGGCCATTCTCAGACAAGTGTTTCCTGACTACCTCATCTTATGAAATCTTTCTCTTGCTCTCAGCTACTTTCTATCATATCGATCTATTTATTTATTTATTTATTTATTCGAGATGGAGTCTTGCTCTGTTGCCCAGGCTGGAGTGCAGTGGCACAACCTCGGCTCACTGGAACCTCTGCCTCCTGGGTTCCAGTGATTCTCCTGCCTCAGCCTCCCAAGTAGCTGGGACTACCAGCATGCACGACCACCACACCCAGCTAATTTTCATATTTTAGTAGAAACGGGGCTGGTTTCGAATTCCTGGCCTCAAGTGACTCACCCACCTAGGCCTCCCAAAGTGCTGGGATTACAGGAGTGAGCCACTGCGCCTGGCCAGTCAACTTACTTATTTTCTTTATCACTCTTACCAGAAAATAAAATGTCCTAGTTAATTTATTTGCTTCTTAGTGCATTTCGGTTAACTTCCAGTAAAATATTAGGTCCTTGAGGGCAGAGATTTTGTCTTGCAACCATAGTGTCTAATAATGCCTCCCATATGGTAGGCAATTAAAAAAAATCTGTTAAACAAGTAAATAATGTATTAAAGTCATTTTGGAGAATGTTTATCTTTAGTAACAAAGATCCATAGCATTTTACCATTAAAAATAAATCTATTTTTAGGAAGTTTTTTAATGCCAAAAAAGACTGAGAAAAGTATATTAAACTAGACCATGATAGCCAAGTACAGGTTATAGTAAAAACAAATTGGGAAGATGGGGTAGGGTAAAAATGTTCTATGCCTGAACTTGCTTCAGCTCTTCATACACACTGAACATGAGCAGCGCAGACTAACTTGAAGACATGGCCGCAGTAGGGACAAACCAACGGCAATAGGACTTCCATTATTCAGACACTGGGAACAATGATCATGCCCAGCAGGCTTTTGAAAGAAGGTAAAATGTTTTTAACGCAAGAAGGAAAAAAATGGCCATTTTACCAACCGTGAATAGGAGTTAGTACACTTGTAGTTGCTGAAGTGGACAGCTGATGAATGCAATAAACAACTTGGAACCCAAAGAAGCACGTTTCTAAGCTCAAACCCATGGTTTATAATCCCTAAGTGTGGCACACCTTAGTGTTGTAAGAAATTCTTGTCAACAAAGACAGAATGTTCATGGATAAGTGACTGGGGTACTCTTTCGCCTTTTACGATCTACATGGTGATTTTAATTATAATAATTCATTTAAATAGGAGACCTGTGCAGCTGGATATTGCAAACACAGCACTGGGAAGACCCAGACCAGAAAAAAATGAGAGGAAAAAAGATGACAGCCAAGTGCTCATGTATAATTAAGCTCTCCTGTGACTGTGACAATGAAAACAATTAGATAATTTTTGTCACTGATATGTTAGATAAGGAAAAACAAAAGAATAAACATAAACGCAATAGCCAAGTGCTATGGAAGTCAGCTGATCTGACAAGCTTTTAATACCAAGCATGGTTGACAAGTGAAGTAAGGCTGAGTTATCTTCAGAAAGCAGGCAAATTTTATTTTATTCTGCTCTTTTTCCCATGCATGGCTGCAGATAACTCCATTTAAAAAGGAAACATTGTTAGAACCTGATTTTCATCTCCAGGGCAGGATCCCTGAAAAAAACATTTCCCTGCACAGGGCTGGAAGCCAGTGACAAAGCAGATTTTCCATAACAGTAACCCTGGGGTACTCTATTTCCAGTGCAGGAAACCTCTAACCCACAGGAAAGCAGTATACCAACCCCTGGCTACAGAAAATTTCATACCAGTTTAACATACTGAGAGCAGGAATTTCACTTAACAGAAAATCATGAAAGTTAAAATGACTTTATTCAATTAGTTAAGCTACTCAAATAACATTTAGGAGCAGCCACCACTGAACTGAAGAGACTATTCAACTAAGATAAAAGAGAAAACGTTGACCAATTACCTGAATATTTACAGATTGTCCCTATCTGATATAGAAAAAATAATCATTACACTGGTGAGAAAAATGAGCCCTAAACAGTTAAAAATACACAGCCATAGCATCTCACTGAATAAATCTGTAACTTACAGTCTTGTATTTTTGCAGTCAGTTAACTGTGGTGTCTTTTGCTTTACAACCCATCAAATAAGATACCAACTATGACAGTTTAAGAGGAAAGCAAAGATTAAATATCAAGTCTGTCATCTGGCATGAGTAGAGTCAGTCCTCTAATATTCCTGAAGACAGGCGAATGATGAAAGAGAAGTGTAGATTTATTCAAACAGCTACTGCCCAGCTCATCAAGTGAAGTATTAACACTTTTTACAACTCTGTGTGTTCTCCCGCCCCAGAAGCTGCATCAGGGGAACGTGAGTCCAAAATGCTGAGAGTCACTTAGGGGAGGTCATTGAAGGCTGGCTGATAGCGGAAATCTCTGCCCAGTTTCCAATCAAGCTTTTAAAAAATGTTACATGATTATTGATCAGAATTCTTTGGCCATAGCTTTTTCTTTTTTCCCTTCCTTCCTTTCCTTTTCCCTTTCCCTCCCTTCCTCCCTTTGTTCCATTTCTTTCTTTCTTTTTGGAAGGGAGAGCTTTATTAGCCTGCCTGGTGGCCATTCTGACAGGCTAGGAAGTGTAGCCTCCCTTGGCCAGAGTTGTAAACTGGCACTTTGAAAGAGGAGCAAAGGGAACAAACAGGAATTTGTGCTGAATGGAGTGGCCTAATATACACATTTGATAAGCTACAGGAGGAGTCATGGATATTTATGATAGAAGAAACACGTGCTTGTGCAACTGAGTTTCATGGGTTCTGTGTATGAAATATACATATATTCATATTTATATATGTATGAAAATATGTATATTTCATACACAGAAGCCATGAATTTATATACATATTCATATGTATATATGAATATACATATTTAGTAAGTCATAGGAGGAGTCACGGATATTTATGAAAGGAGAACCATCTGCATGTGCAACCCTTCATGGGTTTCAGGTATGAAAAATGGCAGTATTAGCATCTGAGGGTGGAGGTTTTGGCTCTGCGATGTCAAAACGTAGACCAGAGGACATGAAACCCCTCACAGCACATCCTCCCTAGAATGACAGAACCATTCTGTGTTGGTGGTCTTTTATCAGGCAAAAAATAAGGGGCAGCATCAGGTGGGTGGTTGATACCAGTGATGGAGTCTTTTCAAAGGGCTAGATTGTATTTAGCCCTTAGAGAAGAAAGGCTCATTGCTGTTAGCGAGGGAGTGGGTATAACTAGATGTGTCTGACATTACCCTCCCATCTGGCCAAGAACTCAGTTTTCGATGCTAATCTGGCCCCTCCCCCTTAGCCATGAGGGGTCCCCTTCTTTCTACTGGAAGGCTTAGAACTTTGGTCATATCTTAAAACCAAAATGCTTTATAAGAAGAATTAGTGAAATAAATAGACTTTTGTGGGATCAATCACTGCAAGAAAGAAGAACATTTAAAGCTTTAGAACTACTCTCATTATTTTAATATGCATTGTTGTTTGTTTAAACCATTCTTAAATAATTATCAACCTATAGTATTTGTTTTCTGTATCCCAGACAGATGGGATTCTGGCATGCTCCAATTTGGCAGAACTCAGTTTGCTTTCCAAATGCCTATCCAATGAAATCCTTTTCTAGATTTCAAATCAATATCCTAACAGGGTTTCCAAGATGGTCTCAATAATGACCATGTGCTAGTGGTTTTACATTTATATTATTTGGATCAATGCTGATGATATGATTGGAATAGGAGCAGCTGCACATAAAATGTCTTTGGGGTGAGAGAGATTTGTCACATTCCACTCTGATAAGAACTAAATTTGGACAGCGTGCATTTTGAAATGTTCATGGTACCACATTAAATTGCTACCAAATAGGAGCAATTACAAAAGATTAACACAAGCCTCAAATCAAAATTCTAATGAAGAAAAGCACAGAGCTTAAAAAAAAGATAAATCAGGAGCAGGAATAATAAAATGTTTCCTGTATCAGGTTTACAGCTTGAGCAAAGAGAACAAACAGACTTCTTAGCAAGTGTGTTCATCCATCCTCCAAACACATCAGCCTAACGTCTTCCTCTCTACTCCATCAACATCCTTGCCCCCCACCCTCACTCTCCACACCCACAATCAGCCAGGGCTAATTATGGAGCAAACTATGAGTTTCACATAATCCTGTGCTGCACAGTCTCTCCCAAAATGCCTGAATGCCTCTCAGCTTATGATTTCAATATCAGGAAGTTCTGTAGTACTACCAACGATAAACTGAAATCATACACTTACCATAAAAAGTTAGCTGTCCCCTTGCTACATTTTTCCCTCTGGAATTTTCAGCCACACATTCATATAAACCAGCATCCTCCTGCTGAAAATTAGGGATCTCAAGAATTCCATTTGACTTGTGTCTTCTGGCTTTCCTTGCTATCGGCTTTCCGTCAGCTCTTCGCCAGATAATAGTTGGTACTGGACTGATAGCAAGAATAAAAAGGAGTGAATCAAACTAGAGAAAACTGAACCTTTTATTTGAACCTAAACCCCTTCCTTCTTGGTTCTACACATATAAGCTTGTAGTGTTTTGCAAACTTCATTCATTCCTCTATCTCCATTATAATTTTAATCATATCCACATCTCTAGTATTATTTATTTAGTGTTCTTAAAATCAAATAACTTTTCTTAACTTTAAATAAGGTGATCTGGCAGGGCGCAGTGATTCACACCTGTAATCCTGGCACTTTGGGAGGCCGAGGTGGGCAGATCATTTGAGGTCAGGAGTTTGAAACCAGCCTGGCCAACATAGTGAAACCCTGTCTCTACTACAAATACAAAAAAATTAGGTGGGCATGGTGGCAGGTGCCTGTAATCTGAGCTACTCAGGAGGCCGAGGCAGGAGGATCACTTGAACCGGGAAGCTGAAGTTGCAGTGAGCCAAGATCGCACTACTGCACTCCAGCCTGGGCGACAGAGTGAGACTTTGTCTCGGAAAAAAAAAAAAAAAAAAAAAGTGATCTAGGTCCTAAACACTATTATCATTGAAATAAAAACAGATTTTTATATGTTATATATGTTTTCTCATACTTTTTTTCTTTTCTTTTCTTTTTTTTTTTTTGAGACAGAGTATTGCTCTGTCACCAGGCTGGAGTGCAGTGGCACAATCTCGGCTCACTGCAACCTCCACCTCCTGGGTTCAAGAGTAGCTGGGACTACAGGTGCCTGCCACTATGCCCAGCTAATTTTTGTATTTTTAGTAGAGATGAGGTTTCACTCATACATGTTTTTTTCTAAATAAAAAATATGAAAATAAAAATGTTCATGTGCATTTGTGGCAAATTAAAGATAGCTGCAAATTCTTTCACATTCCTCCCATTGAGATGAAGTCTATGTCCCCTCCCCTTGAGCCTGGCAGCTCTTTTTAACCACTTTGACTAATAAACAAGACAGAAGTGATGTTGTAGGATCAAAGCTCAGGTGTCAAGAAACTGGCAGCTTCAGCTTTCTGTCTCATGGCAGCCCTGAGCTGTCCTATGAGAAGAGTGAATACCTTGAGACTGCCAGGAAGGAGAGGCTGTACATAAGCCTTCCAGATGACAGTCTCAGTGACACCAGCCTTTCAACATCCCCAACAAAATACCAGAAGTGTGAGACATAAGAGAAACAATGTATTTCCATAAATCTATGTACCAACAATGCAAGTGCCCTACTTTGAGAAATACCCAAATAATGAAAAAATGATAGTAGAAATAATGAGCTCATAAAATTTGGAATACACAACCTATTGCTGACATAGAGTATGGGTTCACTCGAGGTACATTGCTTTGGACAACATGGTTTTTCTCCTTGTCATTTATATATTGAGAAGCTTACCAACTTACAGCAGTCCATTTGGAAGATGGGTTGGGGAAACTGCTTAAAATAGTGTGAAAAGGAAAGATGCCATCTGTGAGGTCTTTATGTACTCTCAAGGCATCTATCATCCTACTGCCATAACTGTTACAACATATCTTAAATTGCAGAGAGGCCATCATTGAATCTGCAAATCAATGGTTTAGTGAGCTAACCACAGCTTTTAAGATTGTGGCTTCCTGGCAGGGGATACAATTATTTACTTATCTATTTTTCACAAAAACACACACAGAGAAGTAATTAGACTAAAGACTTGCTAATCTTCTCTGGGAAACCTGAGATGGTATTTAAAACATTAAAGCCATCAACTCTACTATATTTGTTTTAGAATAATTTAAGTTCATTAGACAGACACTAACTCAAAATGCAGAAAGGCTCTATGAAAAGTACATAATCGGTGTCTTTATACTGATGAGATATACACTTAATACATGCCTTTAAAAATAACCATATTGAGATGTAGTCTTTCTGCTTTCAAGTGGGCAATGAGGATGTGTTTCAGCAGCTGGGTGTGCATACCCAAACATTTCTGTGTAGACTGAAGAAGCCAATTTGGGTTTTCTGTTTTTATTCCAGCACTATTCAAACAGTGTGAATAGAGTTTCATCCATAACCCCCTTTGAAGTGTGAACAATGTGAATTCTGCTCTTTCTTCACAGATGATTTTTCAAGGTGTCACCTTAAAGAAATCATCAAATGTATATCTAGACTACCCAGTTACCTGCTCTCATCTTTAATTTCATATATATATGAATGCTTATATATGCATAAATACTTTAAAATAAAAATAAAAAGTCTAATCATATTATACTGTTGGCAATCTGCTTTTGTTCTCTTAGCAATAAATCATGGGCATTTTCTATGTCTTAAATGTTGTTTTGCAAGTTGACTTTTAATGTCTGTAGAATGTTCAATCATATAGTTATGTCATAATTTATTTAATATAAGTTTTCAGGACATAAAAAATTACCACTGTATTGTACTGTACCAAAGTAAAGATACTACTGTAGCTTATTTGTCCCGACTTGAAAACACATGGAAACCAAAACAACCTTTCTATTAGAACTGACAATAAAATGAAAAAAGGAACCTTTTCTATGATTGCTGTAAAACACAAAAATCCTAAGAAAATAGATTACACACTGATATAAGGATTGGTAGAGTTAGTGTTGCCTGGCTCCCTGGCTTGGGCCTACAATCCCAGCACTTTGACAAGCAAAGGTGGGAGGATAACTAATCCAGGAGTCCAAGACTAGCCTGGGCAACATACCCAGATCCTGCCTCTACCAAAAACAAAAAAAAGAAAAAGTGTTGTTGCCTTAGTGAACATGTGGGCACAGGAAAAAGAGAGTTAGTAATGGGTTTGTCAGATAGATGGGGCTGGGCGTAAAGACTGACATGGATCATTGAAATCCACAGAAGATATCAAAATTGTCACTTCAGATAATAGTTTACACTGTTTATGACAAATCTTTATTGCTGGTTACTGGCAAATAAAAATCCCAACCGATGTGCATTTCATGTTCTTTACGCCCTCTTATATATTCTCCATGGAAAAGTTAACTAGTTTCTAAGTAGGCTTTTCTCAAGAAAGTCCACACTGAAACAATTTTTGGATAACTTTGCAAAACAGACTCTCTTAGAGAATAACACGTCTTACCTATCTCTAGCCGGAGCAGAAGGAAATCCAAAGTAGAGAGAAGAGACTGACAGTTTAAAAAGAAATTCAAGAAAAGTCTGATGCATCCTCTATAAACTGGGGCCAAAATGAAAGTCCATTTTTTTCCAAATAGTCAGCTTAACTGTACCTCAAATGGAGGCCTTTGTTTTCCTGTCATTCTGGGTTAGACAGCATGTAATTATAGGTCATAATAATATCACAAAACACTTTTTCAGAATTGCCCATTCTCTTCTCCTTTGTGGCCATGTCAGTTGTGGCAGCCTAATCCTTCTTGCACCATTACATGTCCTCTCTCCATGGTGGGGGGCAGAACCCAAGATGCATACACAGAATTACAAAGAGAAAGGCTTCACTTGCTTTTCAGTCACCTCAGAAACCATCACTGTGAACAGTGCAAGAAAAACTCTATACCTGCTCAAGCTGAAGGGAGGATAAGAAGGAATGCAAACCAGAACTTACTTTCCTAGAGCAAAGCATTCCAGCTTCACCGTTGCTCCTTTGGCAGTCGGAACTGTTTCTGGGAACTGCACTTCTATTTTGGGCTCATATTCACCCATCACTCCTGTGAATAAATAAAGGAGCTAAGTCTTGGAGATTATTTTAAAATGTATAAAATGTAAAACTCATTTTTCAGTTAATGTAGAATGCTCATACACATCATTATGTGCACAATTAATTCCTTCATTTAAAGCAGGTCCTATCTCTAGCAGTCATGAATTGTGGATCTTCTCCCAGTTACTGCTACAGAAAAATTTGTATCGCAGAACCACATCATCTACCTGGATTAAATTCTCCATGCATACAACTTTGCCCCTTGAAAGTATTGTTTGAAGGTAGTCTTAAGGAAAAAAAAAGGGAAGGGGATACAGTGCTAGTCATCAGGCAAATTAAATTATCTCTTTGGAAGCATATTGCAGAAAAATTTGTAACATTTATTAATAAAAGTACTTAAAATACTTGCATGCTTAATTATGTTTATATAACAAAACAATTTTTCTGAGTAATCATTCTGTGGCCACAACTTTTACTTTCATTTCCAAGGCCAATATAAATGAATCATAAATTAGTATATTCAATGTAACATCAAATGTCTGTATTTTTATTACATTTTGGACCTGTGAGAAAAGAATAACAAGATACAACTGTAGAAAACATTTAAGTTATACCTACCTTGCCAATGGCAAACTTATTTAGAGGGTCATATTCTCCCACTTTTCCTATCTCCTGGAAAATGACTGTACAATTATACCCAAGGTAACACAGTCTAACAAACTAAGTCCATGCTTTGTAATGAAATACTTATCAGTTATTTCTTTCTTTTCTTATTTTTTTTTGAGACGAAGTCTCACTCTGTCACCCAGGCTACGGTGCGGTGGCAGGATCCTGGCTCACTGCAATCTCTGCTTCCCGGGTTCAAGCGATTCTCCTGCTTCAGCCTCCCCGAGTGGCTGGGACTACAGTTCTGCACCACCAGGCCAAGCTAATTTTTTTGTATTTTTAGTAGAGATGAGGTTTCACCATGTTGGCCAGGCTGGTCTCCAAATCCTGGCCTCAAGTGATCCAACTGCCTTGGCAATTATTTCTTATCAATACATGCTTGACTCCATTTGCCACTGCTCTAATGGCTCTAATACATTTATTCTTATTCCATTTCTGGTCATTTTTTATGACATTTGATTCAACTGTGCCCATAAAGAGTTTGGAATTACCTAGCTTACTACAAAAAGATAGGGCTCTCCATTTCATCTTTCCTTTAGACTTCCCATAGTCAGAGGAAAAAGAGACTGAACCTTAGAAGAAAAGGTTAAAGACAAAAAATGGATGGGGGACAGGTGCAATCACAAAAGAAATGATTTCACTCACTCTGCAGAGGTGGATCCTTGTCTTTTTTTTTTCT
>NW_012114711.1:6072324-6148612 GCF_000951035.1 Colobus angolensis palliatus | reverse complement strand
CCATGCTTTGAAACAACAAAAATAATTTCTAAAGACATGAAAACATTGTTGGACTACAAATGTAATTCTTTACCAAATATTCAAATACTGTATGTGTTAAATTTATAAAAACAATACTCATTGTTCACTTAATTTACAGAGAATATATGTATTTGTCTATAGAGTTTGTCTTCATCTGAAGAGTTCTGTTACCTTAGCAGTACTTCTTCTCCTGGGAGCATCACTAATAAATAAAGCAGCCTTGTGTTACTGACTACGTTTAGAGATGTCAAAGGGAGATTTCAAGAGGTGATTTTTTTTTATTTTTTTATTTTTAAAAGAGAATGCCTATGAAATGGACATAGATTCTGTAATTTAAAAGTCATCAACTTTCTAGTAAACTATTATATTTAAAGATAATACATGTAATTTTAGAAGTGATGTAAGCTGTCCATCTCATCCCAAGCCTTATTTAAACAAGATGACGTGCAAGATAGTGGATCGTGTTCTAACTCCATATACATCAGTTATGATATGAAATACGCTATGAATATCTGGGATTAATCATAAATTTGTAATTTCTAGGAAGAAAGTACAAAGTATTTGAAATAAGACCAAGAGCTGTTTAATTTTTGTTAAAGGGAAATAAAAAGGGAAAAAATAAAGTCAATAATTTTAATATATTTACTAATAAAATGTATTTAAATCCAACACAGTAAAATTACAACTAACACATTACACTGTAACATCTACTAAAATGGCCAGAACCTATAATATTTGCAATCAAATGCTGATGACGATGTGAAACAACAGGAATTCTCATGCATTGCTGGTGAGAATGCAAAATGGTATAGCCACTTTGGAAATCAAATTGATCCTTTTTATTTTATTTTTATTTATTTTTTTTGAGACCGAGCCTTGCTCTGTTGCCCAGGCTGGAGTGCTGTGGTGCAATCTTGGCTCACTGCAACCTCTGCCTCCCAGGTTCAAGCAATTCTTGTGCCTCAGCTTCCCAGGTAGCTGGGACTACAGGCACGTGCCAGCGCACATGGCTACTTTTTGTATTTTCAGTAGTGATGAGGTTTCACCATGTTGGCCAGGCTCGTCTTGAATTCCTGACCTCAGGTGATCTGTCTGCCTCGGCCTCCCAAAGTGCTGGGATTACAGGCATAAGCCACTACACTCCACTGAGGTGACCCTTTTCATCAGCCATTTCAGAGTTTGAGAAGCATCAAGAGGATCTCCTCAAACTGTGAAAAACAGAATCAACCCTGAGTGTCTGATGACATATAGTCTAGCTAAGTTTGCTATGAGGTACATTGTTAAAAGTGCAAACTTGAACATAATTGTTCTTCTTGTTGTTGTTTTCATTTTTCTTCCTTTCCTGGAATGACAAGGAGTATTGGATTTGGAAGGGACCTTTGATATCATTTGGTTCGGCGACCTTAATCTTGGTATTATTTTCCTACTTGATGCACACTTTTCTAAGGAGAGAATCCATGGTTAGCAACCTATTCTTGAAGGGACACTTATCCCTCTGCAGGTTAAAATCACAGTTCTAATCTATCCCTTTCTTTTACAAGCAAGGCTGTAATCTCACAAGTTAAATGGTTTGTCTTTAGTCCCACAGAAAACCAGTCAGTGTTGAAACCCAGGCCCCTGACTCCTCATCTTAATCTCTTACAACGGCCTCTCACCACGAAATAAATAACACTACAAAAGTAAGTTAAAATACATTACATCCATGCTTGACACGTTCAGTCACAAAATCATTCCTCCTTTTTTGGCCAGCCTCTGCTATCTGAGTTCTCTTGCCCCTGAGTCTGGGCTTGCCTTTCTTTGAGCATCTGCACAAAGCTGGCCTGGTAAAGACTCAGTGCATACTAACAACAATATTCACACACAGCTGCTGAACTTGCTAACAAACAGCCCGTACCGTTGAATCATCATCCCATAAATATCAGTAGTATGACTTTGAGCGCAGTGAGCAAGTTAACACCTTTTAGTGCTGTGTATATGGCTGTATACTTTGAGAGCAGTGTTAATTAAAGAAAGAATTGCCTTGAGAGAAAGGGGTCTTTCGTCTTCCCAGGAAATCAAGACAGCCTGCATTGCAGTGTATCATGTGTTGCAGAGAGATGAGACAATAAGGTTAAAATACAAGGGCCAAGGAGGTCTTAGAAGTCATCAGGTTTTTTTCCCAGCTTCTCTCTGTCTATAAATATCACATATAAAATTGTGTTTATCTAATCCGGTCATGAAAATTATACCAAGGAGCAAATATATGTCACACGGCCTTGTTTGAAAGAACTAAAATATCATTGGCACTGCAGAAGACGCAATGTCCCAGATCCGTGAACTGTTATCTCCATGTCCTAAAATCCTGCCTATTTAGGCCCAAACTGAACATCTGCTCTCCCAGAATCCTTTACCTACTTACTGCCTTCCCCTCTCCTCTGTAGGCCCTACTCTCTAGCCGACAGTGGTCTTTAAATGACTCAAATTATAAAAACTTCTACCTTTGTCTGTTTTCATTGATAATTTTTTGAAAAACAAGTTTTTAAGGTATAATTTACATACTAAAAAGTTCACGAATTTTAAGTGTGCAATCCAATGGTTTTTAGCAAATTTGCTGAGTCATGCAACTATTACCACAATCTAGTTTTAGAACATTTCCATCACCCCACTGAGATGCCTCATGCCCATTCACAATTAATCTCCATTCCCAGTCTCAGCTCTGGGAAACCTCTAACTTCTTTCTGTCTCTATACATTTGCTTTTTTCCGAATATTTCATATAAATTAAATTGTGCAATATGCGGTCTTTTGTGCCTGGCTTCTTTCACTGAGCATAGTGTTTTCAAGATTCATCCATGTTGCAGCATGTACCAGTAGTTTGTTCTTTTTTATTGCAGAATAATATTCCACTGTATGGATATACCACAATTTCCTTCTCCATTCTCTGGCTGTATTAGTTTCCTAGAGTTGCCTTAACAAAGCATTACAGACTCAGTGGCCCTAAGCAAAATAAATTTATTCTCTTATAGTTCTAGAGGACACAAGTCATAAATACAGGTGTTGACAGGGCCATGCTCCCTTTCAGACTCTGGGAAGAATCTTTCCTACCTTCTGGTGGTAGCTGTAAATCCTTGGCATTCATTGGCTTATAGTCACGTCACTCCATCTTTGCCTCTGTTGTCACATGACATTCTGTCTGTGTATGTGTGTCTTCCCATTGTGTTCTTAGAAGGACACCAGTAATATTCGATTTAGGGCCCATCTTACCCTACCATGACCTTATCTTTGCTCATTACATCTATGATGACTCTATTTCTAAATAAGGTCACATTCAGAAGCACTGGGTGTTAGGACTTCACCATATCTATTTGAGGGACAAAATTCAACCCATAACACCAGTTGATGGGCATTTGGGTGGCGCTTCCACTTTTAGCTATTACCAATAATGTTTCCATGAACGTTTACATGCAAGTCTTTGTCTGGGCATATTTTCATGACTATACAAAGTAAGAGTTATTCTCTACTACTGTCTTGCTTCCGTCATGTTACTTATCACAATTTATAATTCTCGTTTATTCATGTGTTCAGTGTCTGCCTTCCATTTAGATGGCAAAACATATAACACCAAATAATGTGTTCTGTCTTTTTCATAGCTGTATTCCTAACTTCCATTGCAGGCTCTTCACTTGTAGGTGTTCAGTAAGTAACTACTGACATAAAACATTTTACACATAAATTTCAGGGTACCTCTTAAATAGTAATGCTGTTTCCTATCATCTTTATAGCTAGCTAGCTAGACAGACAGACAGACAGACAGACACACACACACACACACACACAAAGCATCTCTTCTATTGTCCTCTTACCTGCTTTAGAGATAGAAATTCTTCTCATTTTTTTCTGTATCCCTCACAAATCTTAGCCCAATACAAGTAATATGTGAAAAAATGTGATGGGTAAGGATTTGTTGAAGGGAGGAAAAGATGTAGGAATGCAGTGTTTATGCTGTGATATATAATAGCCATTAAGTCAAACATATACTTCTTTCCAGGCATAGAAGTCATTTATGAAGTATAATTGTAGCTTCTAGTACAAGTTCACTAACTTAAGATCATTCTTTCCTAAAATGATCTGTATACATTGTTTATCTAGTCACAAAGAGTGATTTCTGAGTTGATACACAGTGATCCACATTTGTGGCTATAGGAGTATGAATAACAGAGTCATCAGTAATAACAGATTAATCTGTATATATAGCAGTAGTACAGTACATAAAGAGAAGGATCAGAGATAAAATGGCATCATTTCACTGCTGTTTAAAAATTTTTCATTGTATATAAAGATTGTCCTAGTATTAAAGTCATAAAAACGAGAGAAGCAAATTTCTTCAACTATATTATGAACATTGTTTTGGAACACCTGTGAACTGTTCCATTTAATTTGGTTACAATGGCACAGGCTATGTTGTTATTTTACTATTTTTTTATTTTAACCATTTTGGCCTTTACTTTCTACATTAAATTTAAAAGCTGTTGCCTTTTTTGTTTTTTAAGAAACGAAAGGCCCCTTAAAACAGGAGTGCATTTTTCAAGTCATCCTGCGGACCACCTGTACACTTTTGCAATTAATTGGTGCACAGCTGCTCTGGTGATTTACAGAATGATTAGGCTAAAAGACTGCGAACATTGATGGAATTGCTCCAGAACCTCCTTTTCATCTTCAAACTATTAAAAAAGGTGGGAAGATATAAAGGCCTACCCAGATCTATACAACCAAGGCAAAGTAGAAGTAAGGAACACATATAATTTAGTGTGGTTCAACCAAGATATACAACCTCAGCCATACTTCTCTGCTATATGAAATATATGATTTGCCTATAAAGACAACTCTTGCTTTCAATTCTAAATAAAAACACCTAACATAATTTTATGCATAAAGCAAAAATGTCTTAATTCATTAAAATTCATTGCCAATGTTTTATGTTCTTTGGATTAAGAGAGATACAGTAATAGCAATGAAGGTTACAGCACTTGAAATTCCATACATTAAAGTCTTCAGAAGTCAGGGGCTTAGTTGTATTAATATTCCAATAAATTAAATAAGTAAATATTCATTTGACAACAATCATAAGCCACGTGCTGTGCCTAGAAATGGAGGCACACTGTGGATAACACAGATCTGATCCTTACAATCATGACATTCATAGGCTACTCTTTTTTAGCACATGGCTTAGTAATGGGGCATATACAGGCAATAACTAATTGTTTATTGAATAACCGAAAGAGGTGATTTCATGAGGAAGACATGGTTGGCAGTTCTTAAGTATTTTTCCTAAAGCAATGGTTCTCAAACTTTGAATCACCTGAAAGGCTTTGAAAGGCTTGAGTTTCTGATTTAGTAGGTTGAGATGAAGCCTATGAATTTGCAATTTTAAGAAGTCCCAGGTGATTTTGATGCTGCTGGTCTGAAGAATACACTTTGAGAACAACTTTCCCAACTATCAGCAAAAGCAAGAAGTTCCACCTAACATTAATAAACATATCCTAAGGGCTAGTCATTGGGAGAGTACTAGCAATGGAGACCCAACTTGAGGGACAAAGTCCATCCAGAGTCTGGACTCTGTAGAAGAACTTGTGGCAACTGTATCCCTTTCAAAACCTGGGTAATTATTAAAGTTGATGCTGATGTCTGTAAGAATGCAGAATTTAACAAAACAACTGGCAATTTAGAGAATATGAAAGAGAAATCAGCAACACATCGTGCTTGTTTAATTACAATATGCAGAGCACTCTGTTGGCAGAAGGAGACCAGTTTGCAGAGTTGCGTGCCATAAGATTTTTGCCAACACCTGCCTTAGCTGGAATCTGTGCTTACTAAATTTAACTACAGAAGGGACATTTACTAACTTCCACAGAGTGGGATTTTCTACTGAAAAAAAAGGCAAAAATTGTTTTATGAAAAGTTTCCACATTGACTTTCTTGGGAAACAAGTCATATGATGTATGTATCACTAACCTAAAAATATTTGGAAATATCTGATTAGTCATACAAATTCACTTGACTGTGTTTACCATTTTGCCCTTTTGAAAAAAGGCATGTTTCCCCTTGGGTTGAAGGAGATATACAGAGTCTAGTGGACTGTCCAAGTTATCTCTACCACCACCACCGCCATCCAGTAGGTGAATTCCCAGAGTTTGAGGCAACAACTGTTGAGACAAGAACCTCCCCACTGCAGAAGAGGAGAGGCAAGGTATCTCAAGGTTGTACATCACCTCGTATAATCAAGGTTTTAAGGTGTCCTCAGAGACCTATGAGAGATGAAAATAAATCTTATGATTTGACTTTCATCAAACCTGCACTACCTTCCTTCCTTTTCAATATTGAAAATGCAGAGATAACCTTTTCCAAGAAGACTGTCTCATTTATAGGCAGAGAGGCCAAATACCTCTGCCTGTGCTGGACGGTCCTGGTTTTCCTGAATTCCTGAAGTAATGAGCTAATAGTTTTCGGTTTGAGCAATTAGTTATAATGTCATCTTTTAAGTCAACTTTTACCTTCCTTGAAGGAAGTACTCCTATACTTTTCCTACTCAAAAGTTATCCATATTGTATTGAACTAAACACTATCTCTGTACATGTTGGTCCCAGTTCAACTCTTTGGAGCCACAAATAACAAGTATTTTAATGGACAGTCTTCAGATATTTAATGGTATCATTTTGTCAAGGATTAACAAAGTTTTTTCTGTAAAAAGTCAGATAACAAGAATTTTATCTAGGCTTTGTGGGCTATACATTCCCTGTTACTGCTCAACTCTGCCATTGTAGCTGGAAAGCAGCCATGGCCAAAAGGTAAACAAACGAGAATGGCTGTGTGCCAATAAAACTTTATTTACAAAAATAGGTGGTGGGCCAATAAATGCCAGTTGGCTGATCCTTGGCTTAGAGGAAATGGAGACGATAGCAAAGTTTGAGAGAATCAATAGAATCAACAGACAAATTATTAGAACTACAAGAAATTTTAGCAAGCTTGCCAAATACTGAATCACAAGAATAAGGGTACCTTCCATACATAGGCAACAGCTAATTAGATAATGTGATTAAAGATAAGATACAACTGTTGGGGTGTGGCACCTCACATCTGTAATCCCAGCACTTTGGGAGGCCGAGATTGGAGGATCACTTGAGATCAGAAGTTCATGACCAGCCTGGCCAACATGGTGAGTCCCTGTCTCTACTAAAAATACAATAATTAGCCAGGTATGGTGGTACATGCCTATAATCTCGGCTACTCGGTAGGCTGGGGAAGGAAAATTGCTTTAACCTGGGAGGCAGAGGTTGCAGTGAGCCAAAACTGCACCACTGCATTCCAGTCTGGGCGACAGAAGGAGACTCTATCTCAAAAGACAAACAAACAAAAAACAAACAGATAAGACACAACTTACTATAACAGCAAAAATGATAGAGAATCTAGGACTTAGCCAAGAATACCCAACATTTCTTTTTTTTTTTTTTTTTTGAGACGGAGTCTCGCTCTGTCGCCCGGACTGGAGTGCAGTGGCCGGATCTCAGCTCACTGCAAGCTCCGCCTCCCGGGTTTACGCCATTCTCCTGCCTCAGCCTCCCGAGTAGCTGGGACTACAGGCGCCTGCCACCTCGCCCGGCTAGCTTTTTGTATTTTTTAGTAGAGACGGGTTTCACCGTGTTAGCCAGGATGGTCTCGAACTCCTGACCTTGTGATCCGCCTGTCTCGGCCTCCCAAAGTGCTGGGATTACAGGCTTGAGCCACCGCGCCCGGCCCCAACATTTCTATAGAAAAATTATTTACAGAAACAGGTCACAGGCAAGATTGGCCTGCGGGAAAGAGTTTGCCCATTCCTATTTAAAACAAATAATGTGCCCACTGCCTGGAATTATTTATTTTCTCTTAGATTGTCTGACTCTTCATGGAAGCTTGGGTTGATTCCCAAAATCAGGCCAGTTTTCTTCACCTTTAAGCTATGATTATATACCTAATTCCACTGTACCCTTCACTGCTCCATGGTAGTGCTTACCAAAATTGAAACTTAAGTGAATATGCTTTAATTTCTCTACTCTCCCCTGAGTATGGCCCCACTCCTGCCTCTAACTGCAATTAGGCTTCTCAGCCAGGCTATAATCCATGAGGGCAGAGAAAGACTTTTGCATCTCTAGAGACAAGTAGAGAACAGATACTGAATGAGGATTTGTTGGTTTAATGCAAGATCAAAAGAATGCCCCAAGTCAACTCAATTCTGGGTTAAACACTTCTCCTTCCCTCTTTCATTTCAAGTCCCTCTATAAATGTATTATTCAGAACTCAATTCAGTAATTCCAATAAAGAATGAAACTTTAAACCCTTCATTAACTTGGAATTCTCTAATTCCCATGGGCTGAAATCATGTCTTTTTATTTCATAGTGTGCCACACACAATGAGCACTTAACAGATGCTTCCTAACTGAGTAGCCAAATGGCCATCCATGACCTTTAGCCCCCATGGACCTGAGATGGAATTGGCTATGCTAGAGGTCTGAAGCTGACTGCCAAGTTCCTAAGCTTGTCAAACCTTCAACACATCCAGAGCCATTAAGACGTTATTAAATCAGATTAGCAATGGCAGTTTAGCAAAATATCTCACATCCTTTAGTCATTTAGATGTTCTCCTCATAAAACATGTTTTACGCCCACAGATCCTCAACTGCGATGTTGTTAGAGAATTAAAAACAAGATATGATTGCTGTGACAAAACCATACAAAGGTTGCAATTAGAAGTGAGAGTAAAATAAAGCAGTGTTTTGGTATAAACTCTAGATCTTAAATAATATAAAATTATGTCTAAGTGGAAGGCATATCTCTACCTGTTGCCTGTCTAAATGCCAGGTCATCAATAAAGGGTTGCAGATCACGTTTCCAATCTAGAAGAGATCTCCTAAACAACTGGGTTCAAAAACCCACTAGGTTAATTAAGTGGCCTGCAAATAAAGCTGTCTTTTCATGAAGAAAAATAGTGGTTGTTGATGCCCAGTTGAGGATCTAATGTAGCATGGAGCAATATTAGGAGAGTTTACAGTTACCAGTTGTCAGGATCATAATGGAGGATGCATGATGCTGCAATAATAATATTTCAGAATCTTTGAATTTTCTCCTTTCTATTTTAAAAGTCTTCTTTGGTCTTAAATTTTTAAGTTTGTGGGGAATGTAGTCTTCTGAGGCACTAGGAGGTGTAATGGTCACAGAGGTGAAGGCTCACAAAATGGCACGCTGTGGCCTGAAAGACTGAATGCACCTAGTTTTCTGCAGGGATCAGTTGTCAGCATTGGTAAGAAATCTGATCCAATGAGCAGCATCTGTCTGTTAAACCTGGTATTATCTGACCTGGGCAAATGTTGAGATTGGAGTTAAGTAGGCTAGAAAGTTGTGACTGGAATCCTTGAAGACAACAAGAAGAAACTTTAGATAGAACTTTATAAATCACCCTTTTTTTATAGCTGAGAAGACTAAGGACCAAAGAAATGGTATGATTTGTCTTATGAGAGCCGCGGGTACGTCTGGGACTATACCCCAGAATCCCTTTACTTTCCCTCTTGACTTTTAGTCCTGGACATGACTAAAAGTCATGAAACTGAAGGATGCTGAGGTCATCATTTCGGCTTTTTCTTACTGGGTGAAAGCTTGATTTAAGATGAGAAGATTAAATACTTCAAAGTTGCTGTTATTCACTGTTTTTATGGCTAAATTAGGCTGTGGAAAATGAGTGAGGACTTGGGAAAACATGGTCAGTTATTTCAGTTATATTTGAGAACATACATAAACATTTAAAACATTTAATTTTATATTGAAGTATAATAAACATTTTAAAAAGTTAACTTTACATTTTAATCTCCAAAGACAATATATCTGGTTTATATATGCATACCTATATCCAAAATGTATATGCTTAACAATCTATGTAAATATAGAAATGGAGGAGAGAAAGGGAAAGAGAGAGAGAGTCCAGAGAAAGAGGGAATTTAAAACTCTAAGATAGGATAATCTCATTGTTCCTTGTTTTGTAGCATGTCTTCTATGTGGAGTTCCAATTAGGGTTAATATTCAAAAATATTTAACAATCACTGTGTAATGCATGGACCTATCAGACAGACACATTTATCTTTGTTCTAATAAGCAAAAAAAAATTTTTTTAAACCTGCCAAACCAGTCCCCACCCAGTCTCCAGAAAAACAGAAAAAAAAAAGGCAAAGGCTAAACAATGATTTTTCATGATAAATTATGTACCTGTGTATGTAATGTAAGGTGCATAAACAGTGTAACAGACATTATCTCACTTTCTCAAGACTGTCCTAATCTCTGCAATTTCTTTTCATGTTAAGCTATTTTTGAGAGAGCCATGTAAGTGGCTAAAGACAGAAGAAAGAGCCAATATGATTATCATCGAAGACTACTATTTCTCTAGTAGTTATGCTATATGAGTGGTCTGTTACCTTTGTTTGTGGAAATTTAGGGATAATTCTTTGAGATCTGCGCAGGAAGCATATAACATAGCAGGCTCAGCACTATTTATAACCAAGAGCTGGGCTAAAAAGGATCAATGGACTACTTTAGTACCTGTAGTAATAATAACCATGATATACTCTTCCCAATTATAATTCTTCCCTCTCATGGTTCCTAAGCAACAGGTATACCTTCCCGAATCAGTTATCTTCTCAAAGCAGATTTTAAAATATCTGGATAAATAACTATAAACTCTGATAAAAATTTTTCTCACATATGTCTAACAACTCATATTTTTATGTGTCCCAGAAGTGAATACTGCAAAATAACAGTCATTTGAAATAATTCTCACTATAAAATTCTCAAAAATCATAAAGCAAAAGAAACGAAGCAAATGTATAAATCTAGAGCCCAAACAGCCTTTTCTGCACCTCAGTGAAATAGTATGATGGCCAAGGACCAGGAATCTGTCCTGACACCATTTTTCTTATCTGAATTCTCTGGTCTTCAGTTCCCTTGTTTCTCAAAAAATAAAGATATAAAACTGGATGATCTCTAAGTGCCTATTAGGTCCAATAATCAGGGTATAACTCCTTTATCAAACAATGTTCTAAAAATTTGAAAACTCTGTGTTTTAGAAAAGTGAGAAAAATAATGATAAGCAAAAAGAAAAAAAAATCAAAATTTACCACTAAAAGTTAAACACTTTAGAGTTTAACATCATTAGTCACTTTGGAGAGTATTATTCCACCTTTTCCTGTCACTATACACTATTTTAAAAAAGAAGAATAATACGATCTATACACTATTGTAATCTGTCTTTTAAAAATATAATTTGTTGATCATATTTTAGGTAAGAAAGTTATTGATGGTATACTTCTGTTCTGTCACTGCTCAAAGCACTTTCAATTACCACACACAAAATAACTATCTGAGGTAGATGCTGTTACCCTTATCTTACTGATGAGAAACCAAGTACAATGAGGTTAAACTGACACATCCAAAGCCACATGGCTAATAAATGGTGAGGCTGAACTCTGCCTGGACTGCTTGGCTCCAGGATTCTCATGGCTTGTGTCCTTACCTCCTGGCCCCACACTGGAGCCATCATTTGAGATGTAGGAAGGAGTGAGCCATGTGAAGAGCTGGGGAAAAGCGAATAGGGAGCCCCGGGGTTTTGCAGGACTGGGGTGAGTGGCAAATGGTCAGTGAACAGACATGGAACTCATCACACCTCGTTTGTATTAGGAACGGAGCCAAGGTTCACTGTTCACCTTTTATGACTCACCATGGCCTCTTGGGCTACAAATAAGGCATCATAGTCCAGACTGCTTAGCTGAAATGCCCAGGAAACAGGCTGAATATTGGGGAAATACAGTTATCCTGGCAACATGTGCTCTTAGCAAGGGAAATGACAAGTCTAGCAATTAGTTCAGCTCAGGCTTCAAACTCCTTTGCCTTGCTTTCTCTCTCTCTTTTTTTTTTTTTTTTCCTTTTCTGAGGCAGGCAGAGGATATGAAATTTTGAGTGTGCTTCAATGATCAAAATGATTGTAAAAATTCTATACTCGCCTTGCACTTATCAGTCTAATATACAGTTACCAAATCCCAGATCTTGAGGAGAGAGAATTTCATTGATTTTACTCTCACAGAATAGATTTTAACAAGAATGTCCTCTTTATTTTGCAATCTCTCCTTGATTTATATTTCCCTTTTTCTCTCACCTTCAGAAAACAGCTAATTAAATAACCTATTTTCTGCTTAGTAACACAGTTTGAGTGTCCATTTTATGTACTCAAGTGTTAATGGAAAAGACATGAATTTTCACCATGCAGTGCTCATGGAAATTAAGAATGAGTGGGCATTAATGGCTGAAGAATGAGATCCTTAGTCTGCTAACTTTGTGATAAAATATTTTAATACAAAACATTTGTCATCTCTATGAAGACATACCAGACAAATCAAGACAAATCTAAAAGCCAGGGAAAAGGCAGAGTTGTTGCCAGTTTTAAGTATACATGATGATTCTGGAGTGCTTGTGCTCCTGAATGTTTATTTCTTATTTTTTGAAGAGGCAGTTCTGTGTGACGTCTGTCCCTGGCTATGTCACAGTATATCAAAGTCAATATGTAATTACATCTGTGACTTGATAGACCAAAACAGATAATACCACTGAACAGATATTCTGGCATAAGTGCATTTGGGTAGAAGCCAGAGGGGCTGTATTTTTAAGCGATTTCTTACAAAATGCCACTGGAGCATATCTTTTGAAAGTTTCTTCATCTGTCAGTCTGGAGAGATAGCACTGATAGCTTTTGACAGAGCTAGTATCTTACCTACTTTTCTCTATAAGTTGATAAGAATTTTCAGTTTTATTTAATATAATGTAGCTCAATCCAACATATTAATTTAACATTTGCCATGTGGCAAGCACTGTGCTGGAGCGCAATACAAAGTCAAATGAAAATTATGCTCTTTCCTTGATCATAATGTGAGCGAGGTAGGGAAGGCGAGCCGACATAATTGAATATACCAGATGAATGTTATGATAGAAAGATAGCCAAAAAAGCACAAAACAAATAATTCTTCCCGTTGCCAAGGGAGAAGTTATGTATTTGGTTTTACAAATAATGCTTAAAATAGTATTCTTGATTTTTCCCTTGCAAACCTGTGCAGTAAAACCATTTCAGTAAAGGGCATTCCCATACACTCAGCTCCTATGTCAGAAACCTATGTGTCATCCTTGATTTTCTCTTCCACTATCTCCCACATTTAGGGAATGAGCAGGTTCTGGCAGCTTTACCAGAAAACTATATCCTGAATCCATTTCTCTCCTTCTCTGCTGTTACTCCCTAGTTTAACCTGCCATTATTTCCCAACTGAATTAATTGCAGTAGTATTCTGATTGGATTTCCAGTTTTCGCTCTTGTTTTCTGAAAGTCCATTTTCCACATAGCAGCCAAGCAATCTTCTTAAAAACATAAATCACTCTTTTGCATACAATTCTCTAACGGCTTCTCACTGCACAGGAAGTAAAATCTGGTAATTTCTCTATGGCCTCCATGTCCTGGCCCCTGACTCTCTTTTAACCTTAATTCTATCCACCCTCCACCCTGCTCAGTATGCTCCAACCATGCACCATTCTTCGTGTTCCCTGAACATGCTGAGTGCTTTTCTTCAGGCCTCAGGGCCTTTGCATGATGTTAACTCAGCCTGGAAAGCTCCGCCCTCTGATCTTAAGAGGGCTGCTTTCTTGTTATTTCAGGTCTCAGCTCAAATGTCCCCTCCTTAGAAAGGCTTTCCATGGCTGTCTAAAGTAGACACCCACCGTGCCCCCTCTCCACACCACTGAGCTGTTATTTTATCATACTGGTTTACTGCTATCGAAAATAATAGGATTTTGGTTTTGTTTATGTTTGTTTCTTTGTGTCTGCATCCCCCAGGAGAATGCAAGTGCCTCCTGTTCACCAGCACTCAGCATAGTGGCTGTCACACAGCAAGTTCTAAATAAATGTATGTTAAATGGATGAATAAATGAATGGTTAAAATCTAAATTATTTGCTTGAAAATTCCACATATAGTCTATGTAGTAAGGATGCTCAGACCCTCTCTTCAGAGCTGCTTAGTCTGTAAATACTCTGTTCTGGAAGGTTCAGGTTCAGAGACTCACTTAGGCACAAAGTTCAGTGACAAAACAGAGGAAAAGAGTAACAAACTTGGGGAACAGAAATCTGAGTTCCAGTCTTGCATTTGTCAAGTTTTTCTTATATAAATTCAAATAAGAGTTGTTACAGTATAATGCAAGGAAGCACTTTGAGGGTTTAAGATGTCAGGCTCTGGAGTCAGTTAAGACATGGGTGCTGGGTGGAAATCTTGGAGCCATTAATTTTTAATGAATGTGGCTGAGCCCCAGTTTCCCCATCTGCAAAAGAGAATGTTTATCATATAATTGCTTGAGATTTAAATGAGATAATTCACACAGAGTTCTGTGCACAATGACTAGGCACATATTAAATGTCAAATAGATGTTTGCTATTAATGTTTTTGGCTGATAGTATCCTCACTCGTGTGATGTCTAGTCATTACTGTTCATAATGGAAGATCTGAATGTGTATTAGATGGTAAAAGGATTTTAAACGAATAGAAACCTGAACATGTCCACTATGACTGCTTAAATCATGATATCAGCCCTTGTTGAAGGGCTTAATTATGTCTTTGTTTGAATTTATTCAACAAATATTTATTGAGAATCTTCGATGTACCAGGCGCTAAACCAGGTGCAGCAGAGGTGGCTGTGACTAAGGTACTACATGTGCTTTAAAAAAGGCAAATTGCTAGTAAGACAGACAGTGAAGCACACAGACAATTGTGATGCAGAATTATGAGATCTTGGGGGGTATGGTCGTAGACTCGATATAGAAGGTAGCTGATACAGCATGGTTGGGTGGCAGCGTGGGCAAGCAGAGATGGCTTCCTGGAAACAGTGATATCTTTGAAGAAACTGGAAGAACCAGTATCAGTTATCCAAGGGAGAAGCTGAGAGGATGGGACTAAGGAAAGGAGGAGCATGTCAAGAAGAGGGAACAGCATATATAAAAACCCGTGGTGGGAAAGGGCATGGTACTCCTAGAGTTTGGCATACACGGCTGTCTTTACAAAGTACACGGTGATTTTTACTACACATTGTGAAGTCATTTAGGTAATTAAGAATATATGAATGTCATATATTTTCTTGAAATATTCTAATAGTGTGGGGAATTAAAACTTCTGTCTCAAATAAGCCTTGTTATGTCTACATTTCACTGTGGTGGGAACTATGTGTTCAGCATTGTAAATCCAGAGGTTATTTGGACAATTGGACACAGAATACTAAATTACATATAATTGATTAATGAGCTAATTGTTCAATCTTTCACTTCATTCTGTGTATACAGTTTAAGTGGGAGAGAAACAAGAAATACCTTCCTTTGTTATTTATATTCACCTAAATCCTCATTCTATTCCTGTTGAGATTAGCAATTAGATTTCTAATTAGTTTTCCAAAATGGATTCATGGGTTTATCTCTTACACAAGTGGAGAAAATATGGGTACCAAATATAGGCCGCATTAAACTTTTCTTACATTTAGTTTAGACAATAAAGCTTTGTGAGCCAATAACATAACATACCTCCACATTCATCCTGTGATTGCGAAAAACAAAATTAACAAAACTACTTAGAAAACTCACCATCATTTCTCAATATTAGTGGTGTAGGTGGCCCCAGGACCTTGTGGTTTGTCACAGTATTGGTAACCACACAGGTATAATTCCCAACATCTGATTTTTCTACTTTGGCAATATACAGATTCCCAGTCTCTTGAGAAACAAAACGGCGATTATCCTGATAGGAAGGATATTCATTGAAGATCCAGGCATAACTCAACTCTGAAAGTAAAAAAAATCTTCATTACAAATATGTCTTTTGGCACTGGAACTCTACTGTTTTCATGAGAGAAATGATCAGGTTAAAAATTTATATACTGTTGCCCAATGACTCTTTTTCAGCCTACTAAATATAGATAGGAAGTAATCATAGTCCCCTACGGTATTTTACCAGGCTTTCTACTATCAGTCAATAAGGTTTCATTTCCAGAGAAGTAAAAGATCCACTGATAGCTGATTAAGTGATGTCCAACCTCTTTAAGTCAAGGGCTAAGCATTTATAGTTTGCTAATCATGTGTCAGGCACTATGCAACATGTATTGAGTAATGCTCGAATTACAGACCCAGGGTGTCTACAATCTTGATATAGTAATGCTGGAAGCCACCCTGGAAACTGTTTAGTTCATTTATTTTGTTTTATAGATAGTAATCATTATATTACATCATAATGCCCCATACTTGCATAATACTTTATGCTTTCCAATATATTTGATAGTTTTATCTCCATTAACTGAGAAACTAGCACCTAGGAACAGAGTAACTTATTCAAATTCTTAGCTCTAGTTAGAAACAGAATAATTCCTGAGTCTCAGTGCAGTCTTCTTCCAATGCCTCCTGCTATCAACTCAAATTCTTTCTTCTCACTTGTGAGGTTGAATACTTTTCCATCATTTTAGTAAGACAGCAGTTTAATACTGTGGCAACTACTCATTAAGTACACACTGACTGACTAGTTGACTGATTCCACAAATATACATCGTATTAAAAAAAATTAGATCCATGAGGGAGTGGATATGAAATAGTAATAAAAGAGCAACATTTTCACAGACACTTATCCCATAATATCAGTGGAATGAATTTAATAGGCAGTTGTATCTGAAAACATTCCTTTGAAAGTTTCAATTTTTATAAGAATTAGGTAAATGTTTTATGAAGGACCACATGATCCCACGCTTTCCATTTCAGACAAGACCGCTAAATGACAGTGAGTTTAAATGATTTGCTGCAGTGAACTATTGTGCTCCAAGGAAATCAAACTGCTTCAGCTCCAGGCATTCCATGATTCCTCTCTTTAAAGTGTAATTTCCAGATTTGTCCAAAGCTAGAGAAGTGATATACTAGCTACTGGCACTGATTAGCCAACATGTCCCACTTTATCTTCAAAAATTACTTTGAGGGGAGGGTGAGGGAACAACTAAATGCAATGGGGCCTCTGGTTTCAGAACTAGTTGGCTGAGTTCTTATATGTCACTTTTTCATATGATCATGAGCTAAAGCCTAAATGTATAAAGTGTCCTTGGAAAATAGCAGAAAGGTCACTTTAGCTTTGTAGAGAGAACACTAATTACTGTAAAAGCCATTTTTTGTACTGTAATCCTTCAATGTGTCCCAATTGTACTTGACCTCAACAACTGAATGTGCAACAGGAAGCATATTCTGCCTTAATAATCCACTGTTTACACACAAAGGAAGGGTCATGCAGATTGTTTTCCCTTTATCACTGGATTATAACGTTTCCACATGTATTATTTTAGAAAGATATAATTATGTTTATATGAGAATGGCTAATCATTTTATTTACGAATGTGCATGTAATTATAAGTAACCCCATGCTGATGTCAAGAGGATACTAAGTGTAAATACGCAAGTGCTTTCCAGAAAGCTGGTTACTTCCTTAAGAAACAAAAATCTAGGGGAAGAAAAGCCTCTGTAATACATTATGAAGAAGTACTATCCTGTATGGTAGGCTTTTAACAAACAGCATAGCAATGCACTTCTTACATACTCAATAGGTGACTTTCAAGCAAACCTAGTCATCTCTCAGCAACTCAACTTTCTCCTATGCAAAATGAGAAGATTTCCTATCTCCTAATTATTTATAAGAGAGTTTTAAGTATAAATTAGCACCTCCCAAGTCACAGGATGGAAGTTAGAATGTAATTTACCAGCACAATATTAATCAACACACATTTCTCCAAGGAGAGTTGAAAGCAAATACAGGAAACTACAATATATTTTTTTTTTTTTGAGACGGACTTTTGCTCTTTGTTGCCCAGGCTGGAGTGCAGTGGCATGATCTTGGCTCACTGCAACCTCTGCCTCCTGCGTTCAAGCAATTCTCCTGTCTCAGCCTCCTAAGAAGCTGGGACTACAGGTGCCCACCATGACGCCTGGCTAATTTTTGTATTTTTAGTACATATGGGGTTCCACCATGTTGGCCAGGCTGGTCTCGAACTCCTGACCTCAGGTGATCCGCCTGCCTTGGCCTCCCAAAGTGCTGGGATTACAGGTGTGAGCCAGCGCACCCGGCCAGGAAATGAATTTTTTTTTTCCCTGCAATATTTTTCAGAACTCTCAGTAGTGGCTACCGGCTGCAAGGCTCTCTGAATTCTGCAGGAGACTCATTTAGCAACTAGAAAGTCGATATTGGGAAAATGGCATCTGCTTCATTATTTTTCTAATTGGAGAGGAACAACAACAACAACAACGAAGTAAGACTAAAGTTCAAATCTGTGTTACATAAGGGAAGCCATTTAAACTTCATTTTCAGTTTCTTGGTCCATAAAATGAGGACAATTTAAAATGTGATGCAGGTACGTGGTGAGGATCTGATTATGTGAAAGCACTTTGAACTCTCTAAAGGGCTGTACAGATGTTATTATTGGTGTTGCACTTCACCAGGTTAATCATTATAGAAGTAAAACTTTTTTATTCAATTAACATGCGGTTTGATCTAATTACAAATAAGTTGATTCCTTTGGCTTCCCTGTTTATGTGACTTCAGTAACTTAGTGAGAGATGCAAACAGCCGGAAGTGCCTTGTGCAGCATTTCCTAAACAGTGGTCTTTGATGATTAATTCTTTGTTTTCTACTCCCACATCCCTAAAACTCAAAGGGTTACATGATCAAATTACTTTGAGAAGTACTGGATTAAACAAAGTAAAATGGAGTTTTAACTTTTTTCTTTCAGGACTGGCAAGAGATTTTGACATGCCAATGTCCTTGAAACTCCTTAGAGAGTGTTTAAGCATCCAAACTTATTTGCTCATGGAATTACCACCACCATAACCACCTAACCCTCATAGCTCAAAAAACCTAGGTTGGGAAACGCTGTACCAATTAGTCCAATTCAAAAAACAATAAGTAGAATATAAGGATTATTAACTGTATTACTTCAGTTTCTGCAAAATCATTAACATTAAATAGAACAACAAACAACAACAACAAAATGTTGAATTAAAGTTGTAATGTTTCCCCAATTGTAATAACAATATAGCAGTGTAACCATTTCTTATGCTGAAATAAAAAAAGAAGAACAAACCATAGTTGCCAAGAAGAGCCTCAAACAGAAGATGCTAAGGAACCTAACCAACATGGTTCAACGTCTAACATTTGTAAAGACTGTGGAGTCCTGTCCTGAAGTGGAAAGGTCAGCAGAAAAGTCTTGGTTGGTGTACTAGTGAGAACATGCTGGGCTAAGCACTAAGCTCCTAAAACAGGGGAAATCTCTCACCAAGACATTAACTTAGTTTTTTTCTCAATCAAATACCACCACCTGGAATATTGTAGTTTTATTTGTTTATGTCTTCAGGGCAATCAGGAAGGAGCAGGAGGAATATAATGTAATGAGAATGTAGACATCAAAGCAGGCAAAGAGTGCAGTAAAACTAAAACATACACAACGAATTGCTTGTCCTATTTCTTCATTTAAAAGATAAGAAAATTCTGAGGTCTAGAAAGGGTAAGGTTGGAGCACCAAAAAGGGGTGAGGCAGATTATAACCTACTCGTTCTAGCTTACCTCTCATCTCAGTGTACCATCTAGGAAAAAGTAAGCGCTCTTGACATTTGAAACCAAGATCTGGTATTGTTCTATCGCTCAAAAGACAATTGAGATTTCCCTTAAGAACCAAAACCTATTTTTATCAGAGCAAAACATTAATCCATTGGGTTACATGAAATGCTATCAACATTCTGAAAAATAAAGCCAAGTAAATAAAACAAAATAAACTTTTATGTGCTGCAACTTGCAAAAGTGTATCCCACTCAGTTTGATTTCCTTAGGGACTTTCATGCAATATTTATACTTACTCAAACTTGACAGATTTCTTTTGATAAGTTTTCACACACTAATTGCTCTGGAAGTGACAGACAGTTTCTGTCCCATTGGCAATTTGTAACAACTGAGTAAACAGATACTTGGAATGCAATATATTAAATAGATTGTGAAACTTCTGGTGCTCAATTGAAAAATACTGAGGCTAGTTGTACTGTGATACTTATTAAAGAAGAAAGGCCTAGCAATGGTTTTTTTGGTTTGCAGCATCCAAATCTATTGGAAATGAACTCTGAAGCTCTCTTAATTGGTTCTTTTTTTTCTATATCTCTAAGCCAACAACAAATGATGTATGACTGTTATTTTTAAAAGAAGACACCAATCAAGAAATTTTCAAATCCAGGTACTCATTGAACAAATTACCCAAATGATCAATCAGAATTCTCTGGATGGTTGCTCTTTAATTGTTCTTGACACCAATTTATTTCTAGAGCTATATTATGCTTCATTATGTTCTGAGTCATATCCCAGTAGTGGCAAAGATGTCAGTTTTCAAAGATGCCTTTCTTAACCTCAAAGTTTTAAACCTGAAAGGGCTCTTCATCCAACTTTTTCAATTTTACATATCAGGAAACTAAAGTCTAGAGAAACTGTATGAGTGGATCATGATTACACATTTGACAAGTGGCAGGGATGGGACTGTGGGGTAGCCCCAGTATTCAGAAGAGCTGGTTCTGTTAGGAAGCCATATGTTCCTCTGAAAATGTATTTTGGAGCCAGAAGAAATCAGTTTTCCTTATCTATAAATTGAGGGAGTGGGATTACATGATGTCTCAGTCTCTTTCATCCTTCCATACATTCTATATGTATATCATCAAATCCAACACGCTCATTTGACAAATAAGGAAAGAAAGATCCAAGGAAACCCAGTAACTTGTTAGGAATCACATGGGTAGTTATTGGGAAGGTCAAGAACTAGAACACACACGTGCACACACACACACACTCTCTCTCTCTTACTTATTTGATTTAAGCTGTGTTGTATTTTGTAGAAAGAAGATATTAGCATTACGTCAGGAGACATGGATGGTAGTCTTTGCATTATAAAACATTTTGGCTTTAATAAATTATTTTAACAGCATGATAGAGTCTCCTTACCTTTAGATACTTTTATCAATATGTATCCTATTTTTTACACAGTGTTTGTGAGGTTGAATTTAAATGGATATATAATTCTAAGAAAGTACATGTGAAAAGTGTATTTTAAGTGATCTTCTACAAATGAAATGGGTAAAATGAATGTATTCATTGGTTCATTTTTTTGGTCAAATATTTACAAAGCATCAATTGTTTGCAAAAGCACTGAGCTCAGCGCTGAGATGGAGAGCTGTGCTGGCAAGTGCTGGAAAGCAGTTACAAAGACAGGGGTTGGAATCAGTTAGTGTGCTGAGCAAAGGGAAAAATGGCGTAAGTCCATGGAAAGATCTCTGGAACTGGTGTCAAGAGACATGAATTGGGTCTTGGCTCTGGTACTTAATCAGCTGGAAAGTAATTTCTATTCCTCAGTTTTCTCATCTGAAAAATAGGATAATTAAAAGAATACCTTCCCTGCCTAAACCAAGAGTTACACTGATCACCAAACATATTAATGTAAATTCTTAGAGTTTCTTGTGGCATTTTTTTCAACAAAAAATATCTTCCTGTAAATGGATTGATATCTTGTCTTTCTCTGACCTTCGTGAAACAAAAATGTTATAAATTGCGAGCAACCCAAAAAATTCCCTAAGAAAGTAAGAATTATACCAGGAACTGCAAGAACTAAATAGCATTGATGATTGTGCACAATAAACAGGTAGCAGGAGAAGGCAAGAGTGTTTGGTTTCAGAGGAAACTAAAACCACTCATGTCATATGAAAGATCTATGAGCTCTCTCAAGAAGAGAGTGACCAACAGACTTTGGATTCTGAGAGAGGGAGCTTCTGGATGACATTTCTAATTATACTAAGACACAAAATGATAAATATAAAGTCATATGTGAGCTGTCATCCAGTGAACAATGCTTTGGGAAACAAGAGTGGAGAGGCAGTGTCTGAGATGAGCTGAGATGTGAAGGTGTGGAAATGGGAGAGATACTATACCTCTATTAATTAGAAGACAGACTAATGAGTATTTAAACCTATAATGATGGTAATGCCCCTTTGCAGTGTAGGTTGTTGAAATCATGACTGTAGCTGTCAGGACCTCTATTACAAATACTTTGTGGTCCATAGAACTTTGTTTAGACAGGTCCCAAGCAATGAGCAGGACCATCCAGGGTCCAGACACTATTTTCATTTTTTATTAGTGCTGAGTAGAGCAGGGATGACAGATAAGTGTCACTTGGACCACCACTCCTACACCCATGGCTGACATTTATAATTGACTCTGCCAGACACAGACTGAGAATCATTCTCAATACAGTGTTTCAGGCAATTACCTCCAATCAATTTGTGTTGGCACATAAAGTGAAAGCTTTCCACCGTCTTCGCAGTACTGATTTTGGAGAAATGAAATGGTGCCCATATGAGGCAAGGATTAGATAAGGCCTAGTACTAAATCTCATCCAACCTTGTGCCAGGTATTTCTAAAAATAAGCCTTCCAGCTAAGAGACGACTCGCTTTGTTCAAGATATTTTTAGTACATGCTATTTACTCATTCAGATGTGGCAGTGGAGGTGTGGAAAAGCAAGATGGCAAAAGGTGCATTTTCTGGTCAGGTATACAGTTCTTGAATATGTTCAAGTATGACTTACAGTATCCTCCTCTTACATGTAACTTCTTATTTTCTTGCCTCTATTTTTTGGGGGGTAAATTGGGCATTTTTCTAGGGTGTAGATTTTCTTTAAGAAATTGTGGGTGGAAGTTATGGAATTTAACTCGAAAGTAATTTAACTCATTGTTTAGGCAATAAGCCAAATATGAGTATATGACAAAATAGGACATACAACTTATATGATTTTTAAAGGTAAATGGAAAGGCTTCAACAAAATCTTGTACTTGCAGTCAATGGCTTCAGCATATAACTGCATTCCCTGTCTCTCCTCTGCTTTCAGAACTGTATCAGTGAGAAGTTTGAGAACTATTGCCTAGATCTGGAGTCAGTAAACTTTGTATCCTCCAAGGGAAGAAGTCATTTAAAAAAAAAAAAACCAGGAAAGCATCCTTTTTGTTAGCATGTTCCGACTGGAGTGGAGGCTGGAAAGTGACAGTGCACAGAACAGACCTTGAGACTGACAAGTGGATGTGTCTTTTATAGTTTCCTTATGTTATGAAACTGCAAATCCAAAGGCAATGAAATGTTGAAGAGATATCTGCACTCTCATGTTTATTGTAGCACTAGTCACAATAGCCAAGATATGGAATCAACCTAAGTGTCCATCAGTGGATGAATGAATGAAGAAAATGATACATATACACAATGGAATAGTATCTAGCCATAAAAATAATAAAATCCTGTTATTTGCAACAACATGGTTGAACCTGGAGGACATTATGCAAAGTGAAATAAGCCAGGCACAGAAAGACAAACAGTGCATGATCTCTCTCATATATGGAATCACAAAACGTTGAACACATAAAAACAGAGTAAGATTGTGATTACCAGAAGCTGGGGAGCAGGGAGGTTGGAGGAATGTTGGTCAAAGAATACATAATTTCAGTCAGACAGAAGGAATAAGTTCAAGAGAGCTATTGTACAACATGGTGAGTATAGTTAGTAACAATGTATTCTATTCTTGAAAATTGCTGAGAGTAAATTTTCAAAGTTCTTGCCATAGAAAAAATGGTATGTGAGGTAATGAATATGTTAATGAGCTTGATTTAGCCACTCCATAATATATACATATTTTAAAATGTTGTATGCCATAAATATATACAATGTTTATTTGTCAATTAAAAATAAATAAAAAACTCAAAAAATAAATTAAAAACTCAAAATCAAATACATATCTTGATACTGGGCTTTTCTTGTTTTCTTTTTCTTTTCTCTTTTTTTTTTTGAGACAGGGTCTCACTCTGTCACTCAGGCTGGAATGCAGGGCTGCAGCCTCCACCACCTGGGTTCAAGTGATTCTCCCACTTCGGCCTCCTGAGTAACTGGGACTACAGGCGTGCACCACCATGCCTGGCTAATTTTTCTATTTTTTGGTAGAGACAGGGTTTCACCATGTTGGCCAAGCTGATCGTGAACAACTGACCTCAAATGATCCCCCCATCATGGCCTCCCACAGTACTGGGATTACAGGTATGAGCCACTGCACCTGGCCTTGATATTGGGCTTTTCTTGAAACAAACATAGTCCTCAAATATCAGTCCTCAAAAGCAATCTGAGTTATACAATACAATGTCTACTATAACAAGTGGTTCTCAAATTTGAGTATGCTTCACAATCACTAGAAAGGCTTCTTATAACACAAAAGGCTGGATCTCACTCTTGGAGTTTCTTATTCTGGAGGTGGAACAGGGAGGGATAAGAATTGCAAGTTTCTGGGTGCTGCTGATGCTGTTGGCCTGAAGTCCATACTCTGAGAAACACTGTTTTAAAAGATTTGACTCTCATTCCGTCAGGCAAATGATTGCCAAAGGTGAATAGCAGCTTCCCACAGAGGAATAGGCACTCAAGTCTTCAGTTTGCTATATCCTCTAGCCATTCCCTACTCCATATTCCAGTCCTATATGAATCTGTAGGCAATTTAGGTTGTGGCCCCTGCTTTAGGATACAGACACAAAGACAAATAAATGGAATTGACCCTTAGTTGCATACTTTTGTTGGTATGAAAATGGTACTGAAGAAAACAAATATAAGCTAATCTCAGTATTTTGATGCGATAAAAGTGGGGTGCTGAAACCATACAGAACTGACATTAGACCCTTGCCTGATTGTGATAAAGAATGGCCCAGACTAGCCTGGGCAACATAGTAAGACCACATCTCTACAAAAATACAAAGTTAGCTGGATATGGTGGTTCATACCTGTAATCCCAGCTACTCAGGAGTTTGGAGAGGCTGAGGTAGGAGGATCGCTTGAGCCCAGGAGGTCAAGGCTGCAGTGAGTCATAATCGCACCACCATACTCCAGCCTGGCCAACACAGCAAGACTATGTCTCAAAAAAAGAAAACAAAAAATAGATGGCCCAGTCTGTTCAGTGTGGTCAAACCATCAAACCAGTAAAGCCGTGGCAGAGAGATGCAGCTGCAGTGGACTATGATGGGCAGATGGAAACACTGTTCATGGGGGATAAAGAATGTTTCTTTCAACATTTGTTAAAAATTTGGTATTTTAAGAAATCAAAGGTATCACCATATTTTACAAAGAGCTCAAACACACAAAGTTCATTTTAAAAGTGTTAATCCCTTGAAGCATGAATACCCTTTGATAGCCAAGTATAAAATACTTTCAGATAATGTAGAAAGCACATAAAAGCTAAAGAGACAACTATCAAAGTTCATGCCCAGTTTCAGAGAGAATATGGCTTTTTCTCAAGTGTCAGGAGAATAGAAAAAATCAGATGATACAACTCTTTCAGCTCCACACTTATACACGCTTCATACAAGCCCTGTGGGTTGATCCCAGGTTCTCTCTAGGAAGGAGTGTAGGTCCCATTGCTGGGGAGAAAATCAGCATCCAGGTCCTGTGGATTTGAATTCCATAGAGGTTTTTTGTCTCACCATCATCTGTCACTGGCCTAAGAACATCCTGCTATTCTGTCCATATCAGGTTCAGGGTCACTCAAGGCCAACTCACACAACGCTGCCAGATGAATCCTACCAAAGGGCAGCTTTGAGTCATGTCCCTCCTTCCCACACAAATCCTCTGTGACTCCCACTGCCTCCTGGATTAAGTAAAATGCATCCAGCTCACATTCAAATCCTTCCATAACAGGACCCCAAGTTATTTAGTTTTAGCTTTCTACTCTTTACTCTTTGTTAATGTATACTCTGGGGGAGGATCCCTCAAGCTAGGAGCTGCAAAACTTTAGGAAGGCTAAGGAGGGGCATCTTTGATTAATGGATTCATACAGTACATAGTATTCCTGCAGGGGTCACTTTTAGATGGAAAGAGAAGACACAGTGGGAGGGTTGTGCCCGTCCATCTGGGCTTTAAGCAGAGAGCTCCGTTTTTGAAATTTGCACTTCCCCACAAAATTGTATTTTAAGAAAGGTTTATACTGCTAAGAAGGGTTGCTTAAGGTAAAGTGGAAAAATAGTCACTGATCCCCTTGTGTGCTGGGTGCTTTTCAGTCCCTCTGACAAGGCTTGTGCACTCTCGTCTCAGGACATGTTTCCCCACTTTTACTTATCTCAGCCACTATCTTTTGCAAAGAGCCATTTCCTGACCAGGAAAATTACATGTGGTCTCTCCTCAACAACAAAATAAGTGTTTGTTTCTTTTTTGCCTCATAGCAACCAGCACATTGTTTCACACATTGAAATCTGTTTTTATGTATTAGAATAGTTCAGTTGCTCATCTCTTCTCCATCTTCCAGGCTTGAATACTGCTTGTGGACAAGAATACATATGGCCAGAGAACATACACTTTACTTTCATGAAATCAACTTAGTAAGCGTTAGTTGAATTGAAGTGGAATTCCAAATGCCAGAAGTTTCCTGGAGCAACAGTATTATTGCTGAACACCAGGCCCAAAGTGTTAGTTGAGAAAGAAGTCGCCTGTAAATAAGAAAGTACATTTCTTTCATCAGACCATTGATGGTAAATCAAATTCACCGAAATCAGAGGAGGGAAAAAAATAACAATAACAACAAAAAAATCCTTGGACTATCAAAATACGTATTTTAAATCGGAATGCGTGAGCCCCTTTCCTTAAAAATCCTTCCCTTTCCATTTATTTCTGACTCTCTGGTGCAGTTTTGCTGAGTTTACCAAGTGGCAGAAACAAAGTACAACAGATTAGCCAAGAGAGAGAAGGACTCAGTAAAGGCAGAAAGGAAAGGATGCGGCAGTGAAATTAGTCCACCTGACGTGACTTACACTAAATGACATGTTGATGAAAACTAGAGTTACCAGATGACACCCGTGTGACCCGGCCACTGGCCAGATCACAGTTACTCAAAGGTGACAGGAACACCTGGACTGAATAATACATCTCCATGCACAAGGAAAATTAAACTGGATCCAGTGAGCAAGATATTTTCGTTTACCTTCAGTAAGCCTCCATTTTATAAGTACATCAGCAGAACCACAACTTTCCTACTTCTTTACATTTTCAAACCACTTGTATATCCATTATCTCATTTGGTGCCTCTGACAATTTTTACAAATAAGTAGAATAAGGATTAGTTCCATGGGAGAGACAGGAAAAGTGAGATACAGAAAATGACATAAGCTATTCCAAGACCACACAGACTATCAGTGGAATTAGATTTGGGATTAAAACAGACATCTCTTGAGACCATGACAAAGAATTCTTTTCCTATGCCAGGAACCACTGCAACAGAAACCTTCAGCTTAACTAAGTCAATGACATGGCAGTCCAGCAGTGATTACCCTGACTGATGTGCCAGCCCTATGGTTGAGGCGGACTGTGGTACGGATCAGGACAACCTTGTTTTCTTTTGTATGCCACAGTATCTAACCCCATAGTGACATTCAAGAGTACTCAGAATTTCAGGGAACTAGGTGACCAGTTAAATCCTGAAATATAGTCTGGTACGTGTCACTTGTAGCATCAGCACTTAAAGATATTTCCTAAGAAAATTTTGACTGGACAAATCATAATTAATAGAAATTTTGCTTTTTCTCACAGCATAATAAAAATCTGTCTTATTACTTTAAGCTATGCAAATTCTGTGAAGAAAGAAAAAAGAGGATTCAATATGGGAACTAAAATGGATTCTCAGGAATAATGAAAAAATGCTGAATGGTGGAAAATGTCAATTTAACTCTAATTATTTACCTTTGTTAAGGCTTCAAGCAGTAATATGACTGACTGAGCAAGCTTTCAAGTAATATAATCAACTCCCACACAAGTTAACAATACACAGCCTTTTCACCAGATTATTAAACAAGTCCACATTCTCCTTAATTAAAGTTGTGATCTAAAATTCAGACAACTGACATTTAAATCGTGAACACAAATTAACCTTTAATCAAATGTGCTAAGAAAATACCAATTTTCGGCCAGGCGCAGTGGCTCACGCTTGTAATGCCAGCACTTTGGGAGTCAGAGGCAGGCGGATCACCCTAGCTCAGGAGATCGAGACCAGCCTGGCCAACATGGAAAAACCCCGTCTCTACTAAAAATACAAACAATTAGCCAGACGTGGTGGCAGGCGCCTGTAATCCCAATTACTTGGGAGGATGAGGCAGGAGAATCTCTTGAGCCCGGGAGGCGGAGTTTGCAATGAGCCGAGATTGCGCCACCACACTCCAGCCTTGGCAACAAGAGCAAAACTCCATCTCAAAAAAAAAAAAAAAAAAAAAAAAAAAAAAAAAAGAAAGAAAGAAAAATAAAATGCCAGTTTTCAATATGGCCCAAGATACTTTCCTGCTTCCCTGTGTCTTGCTAATGCTTCTGTGAAACCAATAACAAAAGCATTTGGTCTGTTTGTCTATAAATGGAACTATCCTTCTCAAAATAAAGGTATTTTCTTCTTTTATCTGGACCTTTAAAAACAAAAAAGACCATCACTGATTGCAATGGTCTGGTTCAGGCTTGAGGTACAGTGGAGAGGACCAGATGAAAGATTAATCATCCATGAGTTTGGCTTTATTACCAGGTTTTCCAGAAAGGCACTTTTCATCTTCTTAGCAATGCTTCATCAAATGGTTTTTGGGGCATGGCAGTCATCCTTCCTCCAAGGCCAGCATAAAGATGGGAGTGAGTCACAGGAGACCAATCATATCACTTAATCTCACAGGACACAGTGATTGGTTCAGTAAGGATCACATGACTTAAATCAGCCAATCAGAGATTTTTAAAGTTCAAACTGAACAAACGGGTCTTTTTTCCTCTGGTTTTAAGACTCCAAAACAGAAAGCACAAAGGGCCCATGCTCATGTCTAATATACTTTTGACAAGTTGGTCAGGGAGAAGAAACTAGGACTCAGAGTTGACAGAGAAGTGAGTACAAGTGGTGGCTGAATTCCTCAAGAAAATTTACTCAGAAGAAATATTCTATTCAGGTAATATGCTTTAAAAAAAAAAATCAATAAATTAGGCCAGGCACAGTAGCTCATGCCTGTAGTCCTAGCACTTTGGGAGGCTGAGGTGGGCGGATCACAAGGTCAGGAGTTCAAGACCAGCCTGGCCAATATGGTGAAACTCCATCTCTACTAAAAATACAAAAATTAGCTGGGCATGGTGGCGGGCACCTGTAAGTCTCAGCTACTCGGGAGGCTGAGGCAGGAGAATTGCTTGAAGCCGGGAGGCGGAGGTTGCAGTGAGCTGAGATTGCACCATTGCACTCCAGCCTGGGCCACAGAGTGAGATTCCATCTCAAAAAAAAAAAAAAAAAAAAACACAACAGAAAAACCCCAATAAATTCATTTTATAAAAAACTCCCTAGTGGATGCTCTTTTCTTTGTCCCCTGTGATCAAAAGTATCTGAAAAATTTCTTAATATAATATAAACCCTATAAACCCTTGTCATTTCTTTTTCTCCTTAGAGACTTATTTTACCTTCCTTCCTCCATTTACTAATGGCCTCTTCTTACCATTGTTCCTAAGCCACCCTTGAAAAATACTTGTAGGCCGGGCGCGGTGGCTCAAGCCTGTAATCCCAGCACTTTGGGAGGCCGAGACGGGTGGATCACGAGGTCAGGAGATCGAGACCGTCCTGGCTAACACGGTGAAACCCCGTCTCTACTAAAAAATACAAAAAACTAGCCGGGCGAGGTGGCGGGCGTCTGTAGTCCCAGCTACTTGGGAGGCTGAGGCAGGAGAATGGCGTAAACCCGGGAGGCGGAGCTTGCAGTGAGCTGAGATCGGGCCACTGCACTCCAGCCTGGGCGACAGAGCGAGACTCCGTCTCAAAAAAAAAAAAAAAAAAAAAGAAAGAAAAATACTTGTATACTAATTTCCTATCCATCTGCTACCACTTAAAATAGTTCCTGGTAAAAGCTGGTTCTCAGAAATGGTGGATTCTTCCCAATGATTCTTGTAATTCTTTGAAGACAATAACAAAAAGACTTGCAAGAAAAAAGTTAGCTTCAAGAAAAATTAAAGGAAAAAAGTGGGCATCTGATGATCACTGCTCTTTATGGAACATCTAGGCAAGGCCATGCTTTGTTCTATTTTAAAATAAATATCTTTACCTTGGGTGTGTTAAGTATTATTTATAACTGGTCAAGTATCTACTCTTGGGGTTAGACATACATGGTCTTGAAACCTTGGTTTACGACTACTTTGTGAGCATGGAAAGTTACTTAACATATCTAAGACTCAATTTTCTCATCTGAAAAATGGAGATAATAGTAACACCATAGGATGGTTGGGGGATCAGATGCAATACTGTAGGCAGATTGCTAATTATAGTCAGCACAGTGTCAAGCACATGCTAGCACTCAATAAATGTTAATGTTTATTATTATTATTGTTGATAAGGCAGAGATGGTGAATGGAATCATTTGATGACTTACTTGTTCCTTCAAATTCATTCTGAAGACCTATTCTAAATCATCATCTACTTAATATTATCAGACCAGGTCAGAATTTAAAATGAATAAAGGTACCCTAATATCTTATCATAGACAGTATTTTATTTTCCTAAAATTATTTTCATGTATGTTACTTCATTTGACTCATCTCTTGGAGGTAATAATCCTGCTTTCCAGAAAAGAAAATGAGGAACAGAGAGAAAAAGTGACTCATTAAAACTTAACATTAAACAAAGCCAGGACAGAAAATTAAATCTTGTGATCATTTATACAGTGTTAGTATGCTTATTATGCTAACAAATAGAAGCAGCAAAAATTACAAAATTAATATGCTCTCTCACTTTCAAAAAACTGAGATCTGGGAAGAAACTGGGAATGCAGCCATGAGGTGGAGTGTGGCCTGGTAATAATAAACAAATGCTGTAATTGAGAAACTTAGCAGTTAAATTTTGCTTAGAGTTCATGTATTACAGATTATAGCTGAAAGCATCCTAGGAAAAAATCTATTCAATTCTTTATCAGAAGCAGAGAGAACTTTCTAAAGGAGGATTCAATACTTTCTTGTTTTATTATTTTTTCTTCTTCTTTTTAGTTAGTAAGTGATTAGGGCAGTACTGAAACCTATCACCCTAGATTTTTACCTACTGATTTTTTCTTATTGTAAAAGGCAGTGGAAAAGGCAGTAGGTAAGTAGGTATCTTCTATCTAACTCGGTGATCTTGGCCAAATCACTTCATCTCTCTAAACCTCAGTTTTCTCACATGTAAAGAAGGGATAACAACCCCATCTTAGAGGCTTGATGACCAAATGAGACTATGCATGTAAGAACACTTTGTAAACAATACAACGCCAAGCAAAGGTGAGAAATCATTAACAGACAGGGATTGCAAATAGAGTCCACTACAGAGCCCTGCCTAATTGGTATCGGCTATCCAGGTGCTGTGTTAGGGTTTTGAGAATGCCAGAGACTCAGAGGAAAAAGGAGTTTTAATTGATCTATGATAACTGCCATGAGAGCAAGACAGAGAACTGGAGACACGTGTGGCCAATATTTAGGCCGCTGCTCTGCATAAGTGAGTAGTGGTTTTAGGATAAGGAGAGGAGAGTGCCTGGAGAGGCATGTGATCAGAGGCATAGTGTTTTACTTCTGTGCTCCTACAAAATGCAAAAGTCTGTCAAATGGATATCAAAACTGCAAACTAACATCCATGAGAGATGGATTAAGATGATTATAGCATAAAAATTTACACCTGCAACCATATCTTCGCCATAGAAAATGCTCCCTTTATGTGGATGTAAATAAATGTTAATTATCCCTCTGTAATAGTGGCAAAACAATACAAAACTGATGTTCTTAACAAATACATTGTACCCACCTTCGATTTCTAGCGTTTTGTCTGTCACTTTAAATTGGCAAACTGTTTGACTGATGTTCAATAATTGACACAGCTTATCTTCCTTTCTCAGGCTCCCTTCCTACTCAATTGCCAGCATTTCTAGTTGCTACAGCAACTGTAAACATTAATGATTATTCCAACACATCAAGGAGATTGAAACACATTCTTAAGTTAAAAGTTCCCCCAGGGGAAAAAAAATCCATCTCTGGCAAGATGGAAAATATTATATGATTTAAATTCCCTGGTTATTGTATTTATTACTGATAAATACACAAATCTATTTCTACAGGTTCGCATAGGTAATGACTTTTCTCTCCCATCTGACTAACAAAAAGAGTCATGGGAAATTGAGAAACTCTGTTTTCTCCAGTGTAAGGGAGGAAGAATTCATCTAGATAAATGATAAATAAGGAAACCTGTGGGGGGAGTTTTGAAAGCAACCTCTTGAAGTCACATGGCACAGAACATTGTTTCACATGATCTGGGTGCAAGCTGAAGTCCTTCCATGTAAAGTCTCAGTGGCTTCAAGAGTAAAATTGGGGTGATGGTATCTGTCCTAACCATGTGTGTCACCTTAAACTGAAAAACATAAAAAAAAAAAAAATACATGAGATCATTACTGTCATTTGTTAAAAAGTGAACAGTTTATCCTTGGAAAGAAACTGGAAATAAGTGGTAAGATCTGGAAAATAGCTGTGTTCTGTTTACGATGCTACTGTAGAACATTTAAAAAGTGATTGCTGGCCAATCACTTTTTTAATGGATTACAGGCGGAGGCTCACGCCTGTAATCCTAGCACTTTGGGAGGCTGAGGTGGGTGGATCATGAGGTCAGGAGTTCTAGACCAGCCTGGCCAACATGGTGAAACCCGGTCTCTACTAAAAATACAAAAATTAGCTGGGCGTAGTGGAGCGCACCTGTAATCCCAGCTATTTGGGGAGCTGAGGCAGGAGAATTGCTTTAACTCGGGAGGCAGAGCTTGCAGTGAGCTGAGATTGCACCACTGCACTCCAGTCTGGGCCACAGAGCAAGACTCTGTCTCGGGGAAAAAAAAAAAAAAAGTGATTGCTAACATTCAAAAATGGAAAGATTTCACATAAGATTTCACACATATGGCTTCTCATGAGAAACCATGAGACCAGGCACTACTGAACCTGTATTTCTTCAAGGCAATAACTGGTCTGAGATGAGCAGTGACTGGCCTGTTTAAAGGAAGCATGTGGATCTCCATCTGACTCACATTATCTTATTCATTTACATTCTTACCTGCCTGGCTGGCCATAGAAGACAACAGAGTTTGTGAATTCTGGCTGAACCCTTTTCATATATCAGATGCATTCCTAAGGCAAATCCTCCTGACATCCATCAATCCCAACCTTATTTTATCCCTTGATCTTCTTTTGTAAAGTAGGGGACAGCCAATGTTTGTGCACAACTTCAGTGGACAAGTGCTGGACAAGTACTTCTTTGTCCTACTTTGTACTCTGTACAAATTAGTACAAGTACTACTTTGTCTACAAGTGGACAAGTACTTCTTTCTGCTCCCATCAGTGATTGCCCAGCCGTTGAGGTCCAATGACTCACTAAGGGAAGCTTAAATGGAAAGCAAAACTTCAGAAGTCACCAAAATCTTGTTTTCCTTAATGCATAAGGTTTCCCCATTCTTCTTTTAAAAAACATTAGTATGGCAAAATATATATAAGAGTTTACCATTTTAATCATTTTTAAGAGCACAGTTCAGTGCCACTACATCCATTCACAATGTTGTGCAACTATCACCATTATTCATATCCAGAACTTTTTCATTAACCCAAACTGAAACTCTGTATCCATTCAGCCAGGTTTTAAATTACTCATTCAACAAAGGCTTCATGTGGGCCTATTAGGTACAGGCATTCTTCCTGGCACTAGGGACATAGTGGGATGTATTCACTGTTTTAGGAGAATCAAGTTTCTTGAATCCTGCTCATGTTTCCAGGACAGTGGATCTTGTTGTGCATTGTATACACCTCTTACATCTAGAAATAACTCTTCAGGATGAGATCCTGGGGTGCAACCCTACTTTACAATAAGATGACAAGTAGACATCATTTGTTTTTGGTGTCTAGCTTCCTGACCTGTTAACCTCATTTTTTAAAATCAGGAATCATTTCTCCCCAACTCTTAGTAGATGCTATACAAGTGAGGCTAATCTCCATTCTGGCTCCAGGAATAGACTTATGTCTTATGGCTGCCCAACCAGCATTTTCTATCCAGCACCACCCTCATATCCTTCATTCACCATAATTGGTTTAAGAGTGGGCATATGTTGCAGTGAGCTGAGATCTGGCCACTGCACTCCCGCCCGGGCAACAGAGCGAGACTCCGTCTCAAAAAAACAAAAAAAAAAAAGAGTGGGCATATGACTAAAGTTAGCATATAAAGGCCAATTTTGAAGCTTTTGCTAAAATTACTGGAAATGAAGCATTTTCTCTTTTCTGCTGAGCTACCTTGCAGTGAGAGGCAGCTTGTGCAAGGCAAAGCCAAGAGATGGATAGAGAGATCCTAACACTATCATTTGGGAACTAAAATCTAGTTGTAGTTAACAGGACTTTTATGCCAATAAATTCCCATATTTATTTAAGCTCATTTGAATTGGATTTGGGCACCTGCAACCAAAAGAATCCCAATTAACAGAACACTTAAACAACAGACATAGTATTGAAGAGTATTACATAACCTTTTTTTTCTTTTGAGACGGAGTCTCGCTCTGTCGCCCAGGCTGGAGTGCAGTGGCGTGATCTCGGCTCACTGCAAGCTCCGCCTCCCAGGTTCCCGAGTAGCTGGGACTACAGGTGCCTGCCACCACGCCCGGCTAATTTTTTGCATTTTTAGTAGAGATGGGGTTTCACCATGTTAGCCAAGATGGTCTCGATCTCCTGACTTCATGATCTGCCCACCTCGGCCTCCCGAAGTGCTGGGATTACAGGCGTGAGCCACCGCGCCTGGCCGTATTACATAATCTTAACAAGCATCCAGTGGGCAACAACACGGGGACTTCTGAAAATGTTTTCAAACTCTACCTTCTCAATTCTTTTTAAAACAAAATCAACCCCCTTGTCCTTCAATGAGTCCTGCTCTGCCCTAACATATCCCTGGAATCTCTGCTTTAATTCTTCTGCAGATTTCTACCCAGCCTCACTGTAAGTGAAAAACACATAATTTAAAAGCCTATGCTAACATTTTATTATTTTTTTTGAGGCAGGGTCTCACTCTGTTGCCCAGGCTGGACTGCAGTGGTATGATCATAGCTCACTGAAACCTCAAATTTCTGGGCTCAAGTGACCTTCTTGAGTAGCTAGGACTACAGGTGTATGCCACGATGCCCAGCAAATTTTTTTTATTCTTAGTAGAGACGAGGTCTTGCTATGTTGACCAGGCTCCCGGGTTCAGACAGTCCTCCTGTCTCAGCCTCTCGAAGTGTTGGGATTACAGGTGTCAGCCACTGTGCCCAACCCTGTGCTAGTATTTTAGATACAATGCCACATTTGCCAATTGTTAGTTGTGTGGTCATGAGCAAATCACTTCAACTCTCTGAGTTGTTCTGGGAGTCAAGTCGGCCCTGGTAAGAGCATGTGGGCAGTGAGGACAGGCAGACGGCATTCCCTAAGAGTATCTCTATAAATGATCTCTTCTGATGCATGGTGGTGGAAATTCAGGAGAGGAGCAAAGGGTGGGATAAGGGAAAGTGTTTCTCAATAAAAGCTCTGAGCATGAGTATTCAATATTCACCTGATATTTACTAGGCAGTCATGTGTCAGCACACTGTGAGTTTGCACAGGACATACAAAGCAGGCAGTAAACCACAAACAGCCTGGTTATCCTGTAAAGAAGGATATGTGGCTGCAGCAGGGCCAGGGCTAAGGTCTGCACAAAGTTATATTCAGGCAGCGTCAAAAACACAGAGCTATCACCTCCTGATGTGTCATCTTCAGTTGTAAAGGACAAGATACATATAATTTTAGCATTCTTGCAACACTTCAGATCACAAACTGCTTGGTGAACATTGATTAGTTGACCCTCTTTGATGATGCCTGACCCTAGAGGCACTTATTTAGCTTGTGGCAGGAGTTTGAACTTTTTTTTTTGCTCTTCATAAGCTTCTTAACCAGGACCTAATGAGCAAGGGGTGATCTCAGTCTTTAGCTGACTCTCTGCTTGTGGATGATTACAAGTGCCTCTTACTGACCTCTAGGGGGATAGGTGCCAAGGTCACAGTTTAGCTATTAGAAAAAACTGCCAAGTCTATCTTTCTTTTTTTTTTTTTTGCAACGTTTGCCTTTTCACTCCTGATAATAACAAAAAGCTGAACAAAGTAAGGGTGCACTCACAAAATTCAGCCCAGGGAACTGTGGTCAACAAGCTGAGAATATATAAGAACAGGAATGGACATATGAAAGTTATTCATTTATATAATATCTATCATTTATTTTGAGACCGAGTTTCACTCTTGTTCCCCAGGCTGGAGTATTGTGGTGTGATCTTGGCTCACCGCAACCTCCGCCTCTCGGGTTCAAGTGATTCTCCTGCCTCAGGCTTCCTGAGTAGCTGGGATTACAGGCATGCACCACCACACCGGGCTAACTTTGTATTTTTAGTAGAGATGGGGTTTCCCCATGTTGGTCAAGGTGGTCTCGAACTCCCAACCTCAGGTGATTGGCCTGCCTCGGCCTCCCTGGTAATAATCTCTAAGTAAAAGTGGCATAAACTGGTTTGGGAATAAAAACCAGTTATTCTTGGCAGCGTACAACCCAACAGCTAGGAACAAAGGGATCCAAATTTACTTGAGAATAGCAATATTTTTAAATGTGTGCCATTAAATACTGGTTTAGTCCAACATAAAGAGGCATACCTGATAAAATCATGTGGACAAATACGTTGGGGAGATAACTGGTGTTTTAATCTGTTCTCATGCTGCTAATAAAGACATACCTGAGACTGGGTAATTTATAAAGGAAAGAAGTTTAATTGACTCAGCATTCTGCATGGCTGGGGATGCCTCAGGAAACTTGCAATCACGGTGGTAGGGGAAGCAAACATGTCCTTCTTCACATGGTGGCAGGAAGGACAATGAAAGTGAAGGAGGGGTAAAGCCCCTTATAAAACCATCAGATCTCATGAGAATTCACTCACTATCATGAGAACAGCATGACAGCAACTGCCCCTATGATTTAATTACCTCCTACCAGGTTTCTCCCACGACATGTGGGGATTATGGGAACCACAATTCAAGATGAGATTTGGCTGGGAACACAGCCAAATCATATCAACTGGGTTGAAAATGTTGGGCAGATTTCTTTACTACAGGATTTCTCCAAATCTTATTAGCATTGTAAAATCTCCAAGAGGAGAATCTAATATTCAGCATTTCCCAGATCTATTTAATCAAGGAGGACCTGCTCCCACACTCTTTTAAGGAACAAGGGTTGATTACTGAAGACAAAAATGACATTTCTATGATCACACTGTCATAATAATTCAGATGCCATTAATTCAAATATCTGATTAGCTCAGCTGCCTTTAGTTGACATCTATTTTGAAAAAGCCAAGTTATGAAGGATCTAAATGAGATGTATAGGAGAAGAGGTTTGAAAAGGTATTATAGCATCAAGGCTAAGTGCATGAACCTTGAGGAAGGCAAATCTTAGTTCTCTGAAAACAGCTCAAGATACATCACTGACTCTCTGTGAGCATCATATGTAGAATGGGCATACTGACTGTACTTTACTTCCAGGATTGACCTGAGCATTTTACCTCTTTCGCTGTTCTCAACATGTCTGTAATGAAACTGCAATCTCTACTTTTGAAAACTGTTTTCAAACCATATGAAAAACCCACTTGTCTTACACTTTTGGGACCTAGAATTAGTTGGTGATTTTAAAAGTTGCTAGAAGTGGGAAACCATAAAGAAATGCCACATGTATGTCATAAACATTTTATGAAATTTATAATATATAGTTTATATATTTATATATAATTTATTTTTATTTACTAATACAGTGATTTTTAGACAATTTATTGTCAATATTTTCATGTAATAACAATGTAACTCTTACCTTTTATTTATTTTTAAAGTTGACAGTGGACTAGGGTTGTTATTTTCACATAAGCTACGTTCATCACACATTGACAACTCTCATTTATGGTTTTGGTTTCCTCATAAAAGACTTGTGACAAGATCTGAGTACAGAATTATACTAGAGCATGATTTATAATTGTCTTTTATTTAAAAATAAGCTTGTATAATTGTCCATAGAACCTTTAATTTTTTTATTGACTTGTTTTCCTTGAGCCTTCTCCAAAGGACTGCACGTAGTTTTTGTGGAAATGACAGCTCTTACCTTTTGAATTTTTATTTCATTAGTTTATATAATATTTAAAGCTTATAATTATAAGTAAAACTGGCATAAACCAGTTTGGGAATAAAAACAACTCATTCTTGGCAGCGTCCAACTCAACAGCTAGGAACAGAGTGCTCCAAATTTACCTGAGAGTAACCTACCAGCCATGAACCTTCAGCTTGGCACAGGCAACAGTCATTAATGCATTACGGAAGGAATAAAGAGACTGTTTATCCAGAAAGTTAGTTAAGGGGAGGTGGGTTCAGAGAGCCTCTATAGTGCTTTAAAAGAAGTCATATTCTGCTTTCTTGTCCCTTAAATAGACTCTTGCTGATTAGACCATATAGTCTCTGCATATGCTTCCAATACAGGCATTGTTTGTTGACTTCTAATTGTAGTTGATTCCATTAGGAGAGAGTAATGGTGGGATTTTGCAGGCATGATGGGAGATCAATACAGATAGATAAGGGGAAAGAGATAATTTTTGTAAGTGTCCCTCAGTTACATAATATGGGTAATTGCCCAGTCCATGTGAAACAGGACATTTCAAACTTTTCCACCAAGGCATCCTTACTGGAACAGCTGAGTGAACACACACTTCTGAAGGGTCAGAAGGCAAACACCAAAGCAGCCTACTGCAAGCCTTGAGTCTATATTCATTCTACTTCTGAATTCTACTGCATAATATATCTATGGTGACCTTAATATAAAATGCTTTAAATTACAACCGTGAAATTCCGCAAATCTGCCAATAAATACAATTCTCAAAAAGGAGTATTATGTCACATAGTGCTACATGCTATTAAGAACAAAGCAGTGAAAGAGATGGAGAAGGATGGTGAGTACTATTTGAGAAATATCAGGAAGGGGTGGAAATGAGCAGAGATTTGAAATGAAAGAAGGTTGCAAGCCATGAGGTATCTGGAGGACCCACATTCAAGGCATGGGAGCAACAGTCACAAAGGCCCCATTGCTAGTAGGAATGTGTTTCATGTCTTTGAGAAACAGTATGTGGAAGAGAAGGATGGGGGTTGTGGGGACATAATGACTGACAGATGGCCAGAGGCCAGTTTATGGGGGCTTCTGGCCAAGGTGAGAGGTTTGGTATTTTCTGAATGAAAAGTAAAGCCTTTAGAGGGCTTTTGGGCAGGGAGAAATGTGAGTCACTTATACTTAAAAGAGTCACTGTATTAGGCCTTTCCTGTATTGCTATAAAGAAATACCTGAGATTGAATAATTTATAAGAAAAGTAGTTTAATTGGCTCATGGTTCTGCAAACCATATAGGAAACACAGTGCCGGTATCGGCTTCTGGGGAGGCCTCAGGAAGCTTTTACTAAGGTGGAAGGTGAAGCAGAAGTGGGCAGTCCACATGGTGAAAAGCAGGAGCAAGAGATGGGGGGTAGGTGCTGCATACTTTTAAACAACCAGATTTCACGAGAACTCACTCACTATCGTGAGGATGGCACTGAGCCATGAAGGATCCACTCCCATGATCCAATCACCTCCCACCAGGCCCCACCTCCAACACTGGGGGTTACAATTAAACATGAGATTTAGGCAGTGACAAATATTCAAACTCTATCCATCACCCTGGCTTTTACGTAACAAAAAGCCGGAGAGACAGGAATAGAAGGAGGGACACCAATTAGGAAGCTCTTGTGATCAAGCCACTTATGATGGAGTTTGGACTGGGGTTGCAATGGTTGAAGGTAGGGAGAGTTGGTTTGATGCAGGGTATATTTTGAAGGCACAGTGGTCAGGATTTGCAAACAGATTGAATGGTGGCATAGAAATAAATAAATAGGAACCATCCCCCAAATTTCAGTCTTGAGCCACTGGATGAATGGAAGTGCCCTTTCCTGTGACTGGGAAAACTACAGGAGAATAAGATTTAGGAAGAAGATCAAATGCTTAGGTTTAGTCATATTAACTTCGAGATGCCTATTAGACAACCACATGAGAAGATGAGCAGGAAATGGATATGTAAGTCAAGTATTTAGGAGGGAGAGGGGATGAGATTGACATTTATAAAATATCAGTATAAAGATGGCATCTGAAGCCATTGGACTGGATGAAATCACTAGGGAGCAAGTATACAGAGAGATAAAGGCCTGGGTCTTGAGCCTGAGGACACTTACAACAGGGAAATGAGAAGCCAGCAAAGAAGAAGAAAATGGAAATCCAGGGATTTAAAGGGGGTACCAAGAGAGTTATAGCCCAAAAGCCACATGAAGAAAGTATTTGAGAAGTTTAGAGAGAGCAGCTGTATTGAATGCTGCTGACAGATAAAATACTATGAGAACTAAGAATTTATCAGCCTTAGTATTGTGGCCATTACTGAAGATAGCCATTTTTGTGCAATTCTGGGGAAAAGTCCTAATGGACTGAGGGTAAGAGTCAGTGAAAGAGAAGATGTAGAGATGACTCTTTGGTGTAGTTTTGCCATAAGAGGAGCATAGAAATTGAGCAATGGGGTCAAGGGAGTTTCTTATTAAAGCAGGAGATGTTGCCGCATTGTTCGAATGCAGGTAGGAATGATGTAGCAGCGAAGGAAAATTTATCTAACGTGGGAGAGAGGAGTAAAACAATAGCTAGAGTGAAGTTCTTGAGTGGGTGAGAGGGAATGCAATCCAGTGCCCAAGTGGATGGGGTTTATCTTAGATTGGAGCCCTGGAAGATTTTGTGTTTGGGTTCAGTGGGAAACACAAAGAATCCACCACCACAGCTACTGCCCAAGATAAAGACACCAACATCTCTTAAATTTGGATTATTGCAGCATCTATTTCATGGTTATCTTCACATAGCCCTGTTCTGCTGTAACCCATAACCTGCACTCTTAAAATTAAAGAGTGATATATAAGCTCAATTCCTAGAAGAAGACCTCATGGTTTTCTATTGCCCTTATGTTGAAGAACACACTCTTTAAAATGGCTTCAACAATGCTCAGTAAGAATATTTTAAATGGTCATGAAGGCTCAATACTTTCTCTTCAATAACATGTTCTTGAAAAAAAATGGGGGCAGCTAGCTTCTTTACTTATTTATTTCTAGTTTCAATCTATTTTAAAATCATATATGTGACCTAATTAATCCTTTAACAGTCAGCTTTCAACACCTTTGATCAGCTTCTTACTGTGATATAAAGGATTAGATCCTACTCCTAGGACTAAATCACTTACTAGCCATTTCCTTGGTGAAATGTTTAATACTGTGGTCAATGGAGGGAGAATACAATTCCTGAAAATGATCATGTAATCATGAGTGAAATGTATTTTTAATAACTTCAAGGCACAGCTACTTTCATCTTAGTCCTCTCTATTCCTTACAGATTATACTTCTACTACATAACAAAGAGCCTCTGACCCACAAAACATTAAAAGCTTTCCTCACAAAGGGTTGAGGAAATAACCAAATCCCCAAGCCAATGGCCAAATATAGTTTGAGGGTTGGAGCCAGATTGGGAATAATAAATTAATCTCTTCGTCAATGGCTACAAATGGAACCCTTGACTCGGTCTTCATAACTCTGTAGATAATTATAGTGGGAATATTAAAATGAAAATAATCCTAATTCTCTTTTATTTGTAAATATACTACACTACCTTTTCTCAGATGTGATGGTAGGGTTGGAAAAATAAAGATATATGAGTGATTGTAGGATATAATAGTGTCACAATATGAAGCAATTTCAATGAGGGTTGTAGTAACTCTAACTACTTTGGAAACTTTGCACTAAATATTAACACATCTGAAAAACTGGGTTAAAAGTTAAAATCCACCCCGATGTAACTCTTTTGATCCAGCTTCTTTGGGCAATGCAAACAAAGGTAGATATTTTGACTTAAATGCTGTGACAGTTAGCATTAACTGTCATATTATCTTTACCAAGAAATCTAGTCCAATGATGAGACTGGTATCAGTCATCTATGATTCTGAAAGATTCTTGAGTTTTTTCCTCACTCTTTGGTTTCATATAATAATGCAGTATAGAGAAGGAGAAAAGCTGATGGAAGAGAAACAAGTACCCTAGCACTGAGCACAGAAACAGGAAGCATCACCTCTTTAGCAATTAGAAAAGAGTAACAGTGTCATAGAAATTGCTTTTCAGTTGACCTTATGTAAGCCTTTTGCTTAACACAGGGAGGTCATACAGCAAATTGCTAGAATACTATTAATAGAACCCAGGTCTTCTGCTCTCTGATCCAGTATTCTTACTCCAGTAGTCTCGCTTAAAAATTGGGAGACTGAACATTTACAAAAATCTAGTCTTTTAACTTTTCTAAAAGGAGGAAGAAGGTGGGAGAGGAGGAGAAAGAAGGGGAAAAAGGGAAGGAGGAAGAAAGAAAAAGAAAAGATCTGAGTTTATAGTCCCATGTTACAACAGTGGGTAAAGGGTTAAAATTCTTCTTCTCTATGGACAACTTTATCTGGGGTTAACTTTCTGGCTTTGTTACCCTGGAAACCTGGTAAGGTGAAATGTCGGCCACATAAGCAGGCTATGTTGTTATGATAAGAATGACCCGGGATTGGTAAGCTGAATCTGGCTGGAAGGACTGCAAATGAACACATCTGATGAGAAGTTATTGGGTTGGGCTTCCCTGAGTGTGGTGACACATAGTGAAGAGGCTTGACCCTCCTCCTGGGGATTTTGGAAGCTGTGCCTATAGGAACATTACAAGAGATCTTGGCTCCTATTTAAGACATAGACCTTCTAAATCAGGATACTCTCTACTTAGCTACACAAGTTTAACTTCTTTGCTCTTGAAATAACACTTGGGAAAAGAGAAAATTAAAAAAAAAAGGTCCCTAGATTGCTATTTGGACTGTTCCAGGGACTCCCATTGAAGACCAAGGCCTGGCACTGCTCTGTTGACATACACTGTGTTCTGTCTCTAAGTGAATCAGATGTCAAGTTCTACCCATGAAAATCAAGTCAGTTTGATTGTCTAGTTGAGGCTAAGAGCACCCCCTTGGGTGCACTGTAGCAACAATGCCCTGCCCCTTATTGATGAGATGTGTACTCTCTACTTCCTCAGGGTCTTCCCATCCCCTATTATCTTACATCTGGCTCACTCCAATTCAACTGCAGTATAGTCCTTGAAAATTTAAAAGCCCTGTTCTAAATCCCAGGTGGGGTAAGTAAGTTATTTCTACAGTAACTTGACAAGAAACCTATCAAGACAGGCAATAAACCCCTCAATATTTATGAACTTTAGAGGTACAAAAATCATTCACCAACAGTGATTCCCACTTTGTCTTTTTTTTTGATAAAAGCAAAAAACTTGCCATTCTGACCTAGTAGGCTTCTAATTTTCTCTTTCCTGCCCTCAGTTTTTATCTGCATCTAAGGTATATTAACAAACAATCCAGCCAGAATCTTAAAGGCACTTGTGATTTACTTCAGAGAACTCTTTTTTAAAGCAATTAATTGGAAAATGGATTTTGAAAACACCTTTAGCTATTATATCATACTGCAATTCCTTTGTAGATTTGGAAAAAATAATGTTTTCAAAATAAGTGGGCTCTATTTCCAAGGATTTGACATAACAATTAGGACTATATCTCTTAAATAAAAATCGAAGGTGTATGTCAAGATATTTTTTTAAACTGGTTACAGGCTGTCACCAAACTAGAGGAAGGAGGCCATTAGCACGACATTCATCATTCAGTATTTCCAGGAACTTCATTTGAGAGAATAATCTACTTGCTTTAGTTTTCATGAACCCCCTATGAGTTACAGATGCCAGATGTCTTTTCTCTGGCTGTCTCTCTGATGACAGGCCTAGTGGCACATAAAAGCAAAAGCGGTCGGTGTTGGGGAGGCAACTCACAGCTTACGGCTTACGGCAGGACAGTCCATTATTAATAGAGAAAGTCATAGAGTAGTTAATGTATGGATGTCAGACTTTCCAACTTTCATACAGTCCCCTTGGGAAGTGGTGCTGACAGATGTGTTGAAGGCAGAACTGCAAGCAGAGCAGATAGTCAGCAGGGGATCATTAGTCTGCTTCAAGAGCTGGGGCTCCTGGGTGATTAAGAGGTAACAGCTTACAAGAGCCATGCATAAATTACACATCCCAGGGTCAACACCCAAAATGCTTCTTAATTTTTTTTTTTTTTAAACAAGCCATAGGGTCTGAATGGCAAATATATTCTACGAGTCTGTCAACAGAAACTCTTAAAACTTTAATATTTCTCTAATCCATGCTCTATAAAAGCAAATTGATTCTACAATTAATTTATCCTGGAATGTTTCCCAGCTTCTATTGGAATAGGAATATGGTAGACTATATGTGAAAGGGTGACCAGAAGAGCCTTTTGTCTTACTCAATAACTCACTTTAAAGATACCTGTATACAGTAAAGATGAGAGTTTTTAAAGCTAGGATTACGGAGGATTAATTTTAGTCTTACCCAGTTTTATCTTTTAATGGGTGCCTTCATTCTCATTCTTTGAATTTCAGTATAGCCACACAAAAGCTTATGTACTTTAAGCTTTATGGATCTACTTTGATATTCAAACCAGAGAGGTCACATGTGGTACTTAACAGTGGGACACCTTCCATGTGGTTTCTTGAATGAAACTGCTCATGGTCACAAAACTGACAGAACAGCATTCTCTGTCTTCCTGTAACACACTTAGTCCTGAACCTCTGCATTTAATTCAGACTCGATTCTTAATTGTTTATGAGCTATCTGGAATGCTAGCACATGATGAGATGACTTATAATAATTGCATTTTTCCTGTTAAAGATTGCTGCTGGGTACATGGGACTTTGTTGAAAATAAAAGGAGAAAGTCTATCAGTGGGAAGCAAATTTGGTATGGTATCTGCTACCAACTAAAACATGACATATTTCAGATCACAGCCACTTGCAGGCTGCGGATCACTGACTCTCCATCTTCCCTCTACATTTCACTGGCTGGTTTTTAGTGACAAACACCACATTTCCCCAGTTGAGATAAGTATGGAAATGAAAATAGAAGCTGTGTCAACTTGAATTTAAAGTTTTGTAACCTGAAAATGAACTGGCCCTCTTAGCATAATGCACTCCCCCTCAAGCAATTTTCTTAACTAGGCTACAGTGCCATTTGGGAACGGGGGTGTTTATATGTATATTTTCTCATTCCCTGCAGAAAGCCAAGTAGTCAGAGCATCGCTGTGTGCAGATTTAATGCACATCACTGCACACTTGCCTCAGTAACACCGTGAGGGCCTGCCACTGGAGATTCAGAACAGCTCCAGGCAGGAGCAAAGCGGATTACTGCCAATCCAGGCATTTTTAGTGATACCCGTCTCTCCAGGCAGGAAAGCAAGGACAGCTATTTTAACCTGAGTATCTGGAATGATTCTCAAATGAAAAAAGAAGTAATAAAAGAACTATATGGTTTGCAGGAGACCAATGTGTCCATGCATTGTGGAAACTCCTCCACATAATGCAAACATCTTCCTCCCCGGAAGGCTAGTACAAAAAACGCCTTTTTTGGAAAAAGAGGTAATTAACAACAGAGAACCATGTAAGATCTGAACTGGAAGCCACCTTAGAAATCAGGAAATTCAACCATAGAAACCATTCTTTTAACATTTTTGTTACATATATTTTCTAACATTACGAAAAACAAAAGTGGAAAGCATGGTATAATGAACCTTCATGTATCATCACCCAATAATTAAAAACCTTGTTTCATTCTTATTTGTCTCTACATCTCTGTTAAATATAATATTGGCTGTCATTAAGCAGATCGTAGAAGTATATTTTTTATTATTATACTTTAAGTTTTGGGATACATGTGCAGAACATGCAGATTTGTTACATAGAGTATACATGTGCCATGGTGGTGTGCTGCACCCATCAACCCATCATCTACATTAGGTATTTCTCCTAATGCTATCCCTCCCCCAGGCCCCACCCCAGAAGTATCTTTTTACCCTTCATTATGTTTTTATTTTTTAATTTTGTTTTTGTATTTTTAATCTGTAATATGGTATATTTTGAGCAAATACTTATTTTGGCTTACTTTGAGTTACCTGTACTTTTAAAACTTCTATCTCATTTTATATACATATCCTAAAGTGTTTATTCATGAATTGTTGAGTAATGCCATAGTTACTTAATGTCTCAGGTATTTTTCTCATCCATAAAAGGGAATACATAATACCTATATCAGGTTTTTGTAAGGGGTAAATGAGTTAATATATGTAAAGTTTTTGAAATAGTGCCTACATGTATTACTCACTATATAAGTGTTACCAACATTCATAAATAAGAGAGAGGCATTCCCTTTTTGCTGTCTTTGTCAAGTTGTAGTGCCAGGATTATTCTCATTTTATAAAATAAACTGGTAGTTTTTCATCTTGTCTTTGCTGTGCCACAAATTATTTGGCAAGAGAATTACACTGAAACTTTAAAATATTTTCTTTATAAAATGTATAGACCAGAGAACTTGGAGAAAGTAATTCTTGACAATTTTCAATTCCTTCCATAATAATTGGTATGTTCATATCTTCTACATTTTCTTGGTTCAATTTTGTTATTTACATATTCTTAATAGATTATTCATTTCATCCGGATGTTTAAATGATCAAAGAGTTGTATGTAGTTTTTTAAATGATTTTAAATCTTTTATACAAAATTATATGCTCTTTTTCATTTATCATTTTGCATATTTGTATTTCTCTAGTTTGTTCTTGATTAGATTTGGAGAGAAATATTTCATTTTTTTTTCTATCTCTCTCAAAGTTCCTTTTGGATGTCTCTCTCTCTACTGTTTTCTAATTCACTAATTTTGAGTTTTATCTTCCTTCTTTCCATTTCCCTTAGGTTTGTGGCATGTTCCTTCGAATTCCATGAGGTGAATACTTAAGGTACTGATTTTAATTTCCAGGATTCCTTACACAACAAATTTAAGGTCATTAATTTGTTTCAGGGTATACTTTTCATAAACTGTACAAGCATAGATATGTTTGTTCTCATTTTTTTCACTTTTGAAAAATACCTTAATATGGGTTTTAACTTTTCTTTGACCCAGTAGATATCAGAAATGTGATTTGAAATTTGCATGGGTTGATTTTTTAAAAATTTGTGGTGTTGTATAAAACGACCTATAACTAATTTCTTATTTAATTGCATTATGGCGGAAAATAAGGCCTGGCCTATATGATTTCAATTTTGTTTAAATTTTTTTTTGGTTGAACATGTAAATAACTGAAATAGGAATTACGGAAGTGCTTAGAAAGAAAATACATAAATATGTATGTTTACATTAAGAAAGGCCAATCATTATTACATTATTCAAATTCTTTATATCCTTATTTTTATTTACTTGACCTATCAAGTTAGGTAACAAATATGCATTAGTAATTTTTCTTTGTATTCCCCAACTTTTAGCTTTATATATTATGACTATGTTTCATGGTGTTTAAAATAATGTAAATGGAATGTCTTCATTGTGGTTTGTGTATTTTAATAATAAAAATTGCCTTTATCGGCTGGGCGCGGTGCCTCACGCCTGTAATCCCAGCACTTTGGGAGACCGAGGCGGGCGGATCGCGAGGTCAGGAGATGGAGACCACCCTGGCTAACACGGTGAAACCCTGACCCTACCAAAAATACAAAAAAATTAGCTGGGCATGGTGGCAGGTGCCTGTAGTCCCAGTTACTTGGGAGGCTGAGGCAGGAGAATGGCGTGAACCCGGGAGGCGGAGCTCGTAGCGAGAGGAGATCGTGCCACTGCACTCCAGCCTGGGCGACAGAGCGACACTCCATCTCAAAAAATAAAACAAACAAACAAAAAAAAAATTGCCTTTATCTAATTTAATGCTTTTGTATTTGAATAATGCTTGGTCTAAAACTAATAATTCTGCCCTCATTTATTTTTCTTTTTTAATCTGTTTTGTTAGTAGGCTAGGTATTTTGTATCATTGTATTTTGTTTAGATCGTAAAGATTTTTAACTCAATCTGAGGCTCTTATGTTTAAAATAAGTTGCATTTCTTTATATTTCATGATAAGCTATATACACTCATATATGTCATATTTCTATACTTTTCTTCATATATGCTTTTTTGCTCATCTTTATTTTGAGTTTCTGGTTAAACAGATTACAGCTTCTTTGTTGGTGTTGTAGTTTGTTTGTTTGTTTGTTTTTTGAGATGGAGTCTCACTATGTCGCCCAGGCTGGAGTACAGTGGCATGATCTGGCTCACTGCAAACTTCGCATCCTGGGTTCAAGCAATTCTCCTGCCTCAAGCATCCCAAGTAGCTGGGATTACAGGTATGCACTACCAATTCCAGCTAACTTTTTAAAATCTTTAGTAGAGATGGGGTTTCATCATGTTGGCCAGACTGGTTTGAAACTCTTGACCTCAAGTGATCTGCCTGACTCAGGATCCCAAAGGGCTGGGATTATAGGCGTGAGCCACCATGCCCGGCCACAACTTCTTTGATTTTACTGTCTCTAGCAACTTAGATGGTACATATCCCATTTTTATTTATTAGATCTATGCTTTCTTTATTTTTAAAACAAAATTTGTGATATGTTTTTAATTATTATTTTTTATTTATCTTTTTTTTGAGACGAAGTCTCATTGTGTTGCCCAGGCTGGAGTGCAGTGGCGATCTCGGCTCATGGCATCCTTCGCTTCCCGTGATGAAGTGATTGTCCTGTCTCAGCCTCCTGAGTAGCTGGGACTACAGGTGCCCGCCACCATGCCCAGCTAACTTTTTGTATTTTTCTTTTTAGTAAGATGGAGTTTCACTGTGTTAGCCAGGATGGTCTCGATTTCCTGACCTCAAGTGATCTGCCCACCTCAGCCTCCCAAAGTGCTGGGATTATAGGTGTGAACCACCTTGCCCAGCCCAATTATTTATATTTAGCAAATTTATGTGTCATACACAAATGCAACAGAATATATGGGCTACTACGAGCACAGGTCCTATGCCGAATCCAAGTAAAATTATGTCATTGGAAACATTTAAAAAAAATTTTCCAAATCCTGTGACTATATCTCTGGAACTGTGTATAGCACCATGTATAAAACACCAAGTGTTTTCCTGGCAGCTCCCAGTAAACATCCTTACTTCTTTAATTTTTAAAATAAAAAAGAAACATAATATATTTTACTCCCTCTCAAACATGAGAAAGTACAATATGTTTTTACTAGTAAAAGGATGATGAACTCACATGGAATGGTAAGTATGTGATGATATTAAACAATAAAATAATATGTATACACTGATGATCTATCTTTACCAATTACATTGATTACATATGGATTGGAACTTTACTACCTAATTTTTGTATTTATGAAGCTTTCTGATTATTATACTTTCATTTTATGTTCTTTATAAAAACTTATCTAGTTAGTCATGCTTATCACTAATTCTATTTTCCACAGCGTTCATTTGGCTTTTTACTGAGTCTGCATTGCAGATTTTAATATTGCCATTTCTCATCATTGCCAGCTTCCTTCAAACTTCAATCTGCATTGGCGGCAGCTCTCTTTTAACATTGGCATCTTTATTTCATAGAATCCATGTTTTCTTGTACTTGACGGAAAGCACAATGGAGATGCATCCATTGATTTTCTTAAGGCATTCCTTCCACATGCATTTTCATTCTGTTTTGTTTTGCTTTGCCTCCCTAGGCAATGTCTGACATTTCCCCTCCTTCGTGATCACTAAATTTTTTTTTATCACTAAGTATTTTCTCAGTTCATCATGATAGTGTAGATTTTTTATTTTATTATTTATTGATATAGTGTAGATATTTTATTTTTTATTTAACTCTATGACTCTAATACATTGGTTGTAATTCTATCCAAGTCTTGGTTTCACCAGCTAAGAATGGGTGCATCCCTCTATTTCTATACATTAACTGCATGGGGCTCCCAGAATCTCAATTTTTAAAACTTAAGTTTAAGGCAATTTGATAACCATTTTCTATTTCCAACTTACTGGTGTCTGGCTATCATTGATTTCATAAAATTTTGAGGAACAAAAATGGCGCTTTCTAATGCTTCAGTCACCACTTGCACAGTAAACTACAACATCTTTCCCCATGTCCATACCCATACTGTGGACTCATGTCCACAGTAAACTACAACATCTTTCCCCACGTTCATACCCAACCTCCCCACTCTAGACTTATATACGGCTGTTCTGTCTATAATACTCCTCCTTTCCTTCTACTCTCTTGTCCTTCAGATCTAAGCCTCAGAACCATTACTTCAAGGAAGCCTTCTCTGACTCCCCAGTCCACATCATGTCCTTCTATTTTACATGGTCACTGAACCCTGTTTCCCTTTCCCTTACCCCCACGTCACAACCAAAAGCATACATCTCAGTATGATGATTTCATTACCTTGCTCCTCCCCAGCAGACCTGTAGGTTACATGGCAGGAGAAAACATTTTGTTTTTGCTCACTCCTATATCTTCCCTGTCTATGACAAGGCCTGGTAACTGAAAGGTTCTGCCAAAATCTCATATTTTTACTTTTTAAAAGAAATCTTATTCCTTTAACCTTGAAATCCTAATTTACATAATCCATTAGAACCCAATCATAAATCTCATTCATCACAACTGTGTCCATTGAAGTAAACTGGAGTTTAGAAGGAGTGCTGGCTTGCAGAGACAGTGAACAAATTCTCAAGGTAGCAAGAGAGGAAGGTACATGAATGTCTTTCTTATATTTGGGTACTAATTTTAGAGAGCTGTCATAGCTAACCCATTTTGCAGTAAGTGGAAAAGGAAGAAATATAATCCTTAAATCAGCCACCCTTTTGTTTTTAAAAGTCCTTTTATCTTTCCAAAAAGCAAACTCTGAAATGATAAGAACGGGGCTTCAAACACTTAAAACTGAAGCATCTTGGCATTTCCCAGGTGTTCCCTAGTGTATGTGCTGATTTGAGGGAATGTGAGGATGTGTACATTCCACACTACTTCACAAAGTAGAGATTCTTTGGATATTTCTGAAATGCTACCTTATCAACTGCAACTATCATTCCAGCTGTGCCTGCCATATGGATTTATGAAGTCCTGTGGAGTGTTTTTATGACACAACGCCTTTCCAGGGGTTAATTGTGACAGTGAAGATTGTGATAATGTGCTAACCTGCACCAGATGATGGGAGAAAAAGAGGGTGTGTTTCGGCTGGAGATGGGAAGAGCTCTCTTGGCTCGGTACAAAGTGGCTGCCCATTGTTTTGTTTGCAGCACCACCTACTTAAGATATCATGAATATTCTCTCAGCCTCTGAATTAAACATTAAACATTTCTTTGAGTTCATAATGCCGGCAGAGTTGCTCTCTCTGTAAAACTATTATGCTTCATTTGGAACTTTGTGTTTATTCTATATATCCGCAAATATTAAAATCATTAGTGGATATGGAGAACTCCAATCAGCTTGATTGATTTGAAAAGTAATCCCAGCACTTTGGGAGGCCGAGACGGGCGGATCACGAGGTCAGGAGATCGAGACCATCCTGGCTAACACGGTGAAACCCCGTCTCTACTAAAAAATACAAAAAACTAGCCGGGCGAGGTGGCAGGCGCCTGTAGTCCCAGCTACTCGGGAGGCTGAGGCAGGAGAATGGCGTGAACCCAGGAGGTGGAGCTTGCAGTGAGCTGAGATCCAGTCACTGCACTCCAGCCTGGGCGACAGAGCCAGCCTCCGTCTCAAAAAAAAAAAAAAAAAGTTTTTTTATTCATATTGTTTGCCATTGATTAATATACAGCTACTCCAGTAAATCATTTCCTCTTAACTCAGTATTTTGATATTACATAGAATCAAAAGCTTTAATCCTACCCTCAGACAAAATGCCATGATTTATTCCCTTGTGTGTGAAAGTGAACTTCATTTGCCTAAATGTATAGTTTTCTCTGGTCTTCAATTAGGCTTTTTCCAGTTATTTTGTTCCTAATGTCTGAAAACCAAACTGAGCATGTTAAAACATATATCAGAAAAATTAACAGCTTTTTATTTAAGCCTAAGACTCCTTGGTTCAAAGTCACCAACAGTGGTAAATATTTCATTTCTGAGCCTTTAATTTCTGAGCTCCTAACCAGGGTCTATTTCCAAATTTCCAGGACTCAGTCAGCATTTCCTCATTCTATGTACTGCATCATTATCCTGCTTAATTCCACGTAACATCATGATGCACTGACCTGACAAAATACCTATTCATTGCTAAAAATGTAGCCAAAGAACCACTCCTTCCTCTTTCAGCTGAAAAAATGAGATTCACAGGGTATATTTCCAGCAGGCATTAAAACAAGAATGGTTCCCATCTATCCTGCAGTGATTGTCCACTGGATTATTTATGAAATGCTCAGCCAGATTCATGTTGTTGAAAGATCAGTGTTGATCATTTGTTCTCTTCTGGCTAGTACATCCCTGGTAGCACTCTCCTGGATGTGTAATGTGTTTTTCACATCTCCAGACTCTTCATGTCTCAACCTATGTTCTAACACAATGTCGTCCTTCACTGCTTTCTGGAACAGGGCAACTCCAAAAGAAAAAGCTCTGCATGTGGTCCAGCTTTGTCAAATGATCACAGTTTGTAGATCATTTAGCTTTATGGATCCATTATCATATTCCAAATGTTATTTCCTTTTGGTACTAATATGTTTGACCCTTACTCTGACATCAATGGGCCTCCAGTTCTAAGGACCAAATCTGGAGATAATCTTTTTTATTTTTTGGATGTTTAAAAAGATAATAGAGATGCACTCAGCTTGAATTTAAATCAGTATATCCACAAGTACATAGTGCCTATCATTAAAGTAAGCACAAACTAACTGTCAGGAGAGAAGCTAGGTAATTAGGGCCATCATTAAGTTACTGGTTTCTGCCCAATAAAGCATGCACATGGGAACATTTGCACGAAAGCAAATGAGGAAAAAAGGAGACAGAAAAAGAACTTCCTGAAATTTATTTCTGCTATTTTTTAGCCAAATTATTATTTTTTCTTAACAATAAGATATTTAATTAACTGGTATTTATTAAGTAGCTAAGTCTATTTCTAAGTGCTATGGGCAGGAACTTTCTATAGCTGTAAAAACAGTGTAAGCATCTCTCTTACTAGAACTAAAAAAAGAATTAAAGTGGAAAGCATATAGCTACTACTCCTGGGAAACTCTTCTCAAAAAACCAGACCACCAATTCTGTATAAGGTTACTTTAAGAAACTGGAGGCTCAGTTATATAAAGTCTATAATTTTTCTATGACCAGGAAATGTTTGTTACTTATATAAACTTATTTTTTTCTATTCATAAGTATATAGCTGTTGACATCTAGGCATTCAAAAGTATAGTCATAAAACATTCAAGTTGTTTTAAAAAGAGTTGACAGGAAAATTCAAAGGCAAAGAGTATGTCAGTAGCATCACAGAATATACTTCACCAATTTCAGAGATCACTGACTTTGGAAATATCCACCTCACTTCTTCTTGTCACATCTGGTATGGGAGAAGCAAGTCACTCCTGTAGACATGCCAGGCCCCAATTCCTCCCTTTTGCTTCTTTTGCTGATTCTTTCTTTGAGCTAAATGATCTCAGGGATGAGAGAAGTAGAGCCTGCCTTTGGTGTAGTGAGGTCAAGTACTCCCTCCCAGTGCCTACCCTTCTAAACACAAAACACTCCACCCAGGCCATTTGGGTCAGATAGTTTATCACAGATTGTCCCTGATCAATGTGGCTCTTTTTCTGCTCAATGGGTGAAAGAGGAGGCTTAATGAATGCAGAAAGTCATCACTTTATAAACTGTTTCACATTATTCTATGCTGATGACATCACTAATGTGCTGTAACCCCCTCTGATTGGCAAAGTGGGAAGAGAAAAAAGGGAGGAACTGGCCGATTGTATTTCAGATAAAGGAGTCCAAGTTCATATCTTTCAAAGGAACACAGTAGAGTCAAGAAGCACCAAACAAGATCGCCTTAAGAATATTTAATTCCTAGATGGGCACGGTGGCTCATGCCTGTACTCCCAGCACTTTGGGAGGCTGAGGTAGGAAGATCGCTTGAGGCCAGGAGTTTGAAACCAACTTGGGTAACAAAACGAGACCCCATCTCTAACAAAAGATAAAATAATTAGCCTGGTGTGGTGGCTCATGCCTGTAGTACTAGCTACTCAAGAGGCTGAGTACTGAGGCTCATTGCTTGAGCCCAGTTTCAGGCTGCAATGACCCATGATCGCACCATTGCACGCCAGACTAGGTGATAGAGTGAGACCCTGTCACAAAAAAAACAAAGAGAATAACATTTAATTCCTGATTTTAAAAAAGAGATATCTAGTAGTCGATGATGTTGATTAACCTATCACTAGCTAAATGTTAACCTTTCCCCTCCTAATTGAGATAGATGGCTACTTAAGTGAATATATAAAGTTCCTCCATTAAGAAATGGAAATCACAATGCATGTTTCATAGAAATTATATTATAAAAGGTGGTTTAAACCAAGTTTGGCTGACCTCAACATTCTTGAAAAATGGCATAGTAGCAGTATTGCAATGCCACTTCCAGCCGACATTTTAAACATCACGTTGTAAGTTCCAAGACCAGATGACAAGAACCCACATTTTGCCTTATTTCAAGACCTTTTTTGAATCACTGATCTCCAACACAATCAGTGTTAACCTACTGGACACCTGTGGTTTTTAATTTCCTTGCAGGTGATAAGGCATCTCTCAGGGAAGTCACTTCTCAGGTGACATGAAATTGGTATCAAAGAGCAGCTATCTCAGTGGTGGTCAAGAAACAAAGAGAGTCGGGACCCTAAGATCATTAGCTATCATTTGTTATTTGTGTTTTTAAAACTAGGACTATATTTGGGCACTTCTCTCATTACACACACACACACAGAGAATGAGATGACTCAAGTGAAATGCTGGGCCTTTCCTTGTTCCCATATGTACCTTCAATCTTGTTCCCAATATGACCAGAAAAGGTGATCAATACTTAGAGCAATGTTCTTATAGCTTTTTTATGACAATTAAGTGATTGTTAATTTTGTAACCATTTAAAAATCTCACATTTTGCTTTTTTAAGCTGCCACATAAAAATATGTTTAAGACAACATTCTTTAGTCTATTAAAAATATTCTCAGCATTATTTCAGCAGTATTTTTAAAGTCCTGGATCCTCCTAAGTCTACCTAGTGCCTTGTTTTTTCTAAGGAAATGAAGTCTAGGCACATACTGTACATGCTAAATAGAAAATGCAAATATAAACAATCACACAGGGTTTGGCTTATGAGAAGACTATTGGTAGAGTTTACCTTAATTGTAAAGTCTTTAAGAGCAATTCTCAAATGTTACAAGAATGGCTAATAAAGCCGCAATGCCAGAGCATAACCAATTTATGTTAATAATAGATGTAAATTCCATACAAATCTCTTGGGAGATAAATCTGAAAAGTATTTGCCTACATAAAAGTTGTTATATGAATGTAAATCAACTATCACATATCTCCAAAGACGAGCAGTTCTCTGATTTAACTTTGACTTCAAGCTTAAGCAAATGAAAACAATCAAACCAAACCTAATTAATCAAATCAGGACTGTCTGGAAGTTTTAACTGTGCAAATTGCTGCCACACTTGTTATGTCTTTTAATCCTCGTAACAGATTTGAAAAGTTTACAGGACAAAGATGAATTCCATTTGGTTGGCATTATAGTAGTATGTGAGGATTTGAAAGTGATGCTAGGAACCCAGATATGGGGAAGGAGAGGGAGCCTGAAAAAGGTAATGAGAGAAAGTAGAGGGAGTAAGCGGGAAGTACAGGGACTGCTTCCTGAGGAAAGTGACCAGTCGTCCAAAGCACAGTTGACAAACCTAGGACCCAGCCAGGTGAATGTCAACAGCCAAGGAGGTCTGATATGATGGGTGAGGCCAATAACTAGACTTCCTAGACTTAAGCAATACTTAGAATGCAAAGAATACCATATTATGGTTGGAAATTTAGAGTGGGGTTAAAAATGGGATTTCATGCACCTTTGGGTAAGAAATGAGGACAACAGCTAAGCTAAATGTCTGGACTAAGGAGGTACCTGAAAATCTAAAATTATATAAAACTGGTAAACCCAGGAGCCAGTTGGGGGAAGAAGATGAGAATAAGGCATTGAATGTGGAGTTAGGCAGAGTTGGCAACTTGACTTGAATGTGGATGTCTTGAAGATTATTCCGGGCATAGAGGATGCTAAATTTTAGCACAGTAAGATTAGTCCTGGCTCAATGACCTGTCAGCATAGTTTGGACTAAGTAAGAAACTGGGTGAGTCTAACTGTGAAGGTGGTATCTTGATACTGAAAGCTGGGTAAGTGTGGGAAGACAAAAACAAGTCAAATGAGGAAATAGGGCTCAGAGAAGTTACATAATTGGCCCAAGACTACATAGCAAGTTGATGGGAGAGCTAGGACTAGAACACGGGTGTCCTACTTTCACACTTTTATCTCTGTCCTACAGTAAATACGACATGGTCCAGCTGAAATAACCATGCTGTGGAAAGGCATGCTTGCTTCTTTTAAGGGCTATGATTATAATCTCTATGGTTATGCCCATGTAAAATTACATTTATGGAACCTTGGAGAGGTTTGCATATACAGACGTTTTGCTGGGATAAGTCCTACTTGATTTTGTAATGCAGGGACACAAGTGTTCCACCCTGGCTGCATATTAAAATTACCTGGATGATGCCAGAGGATCCCCTGCCATCAAGAAACTCAGATTTAATTGACCTGGGGTGTGGGCCAAAGAACTACTGACATAGAAAGTACAGTACATGTTTCCACTCTTTTCTGCTATGTACAAATAAAAGGGCACATTCTAGGCAACAATAACTTGTTTCTGCCAGTGATTAGAGTGTGCTCTCACATAATCTCTTTGCTTCTGTTTCCTTATCTATGAAACACATGTCCTTACTTCTTATGGGATTATTGTGAGGATTCAGCGATAATATAATGTAAATTAAAGCATTATAAACACCATAAAGGACTCTACAGATGTTCTGTTCTAAGGTCCCTGGGTCTGATGCCCTGTGGATAGGATCCAACTCTAGGGGGCATGTGTTCTGCGTAAAAGCAATCTAAAGATGAAAATTCTAGCTAGTTTCTCCAAAACCTATAACAATGAAAATAATCTTAGAATCAGAGTCAGGTGGTTTTCTTTTCTAAATGTACTCTGGGAAGCCATACATTCACCGATAATAATGTAGGAAAGTTGGATGAATAGAAAATGCTACTTCTGGGTTTTGTCTGCTTGTTTGCTTTTAAGACAGGATCTCACTCTGTTGCCCAGTCTGGAGAGCAGTGGTGTGATCATAGCTCACTGCAGATTTGAACTCCTAGGCTCAAGGAATCCTCCCACCTCATCCTCTCAAATAGCTGGGACTAGAGGCACACACCACCTCACCTGGCTAAGTTTTAACATTATTTTTTTAGGCTGGTTGCGATGGCTCACACCTGTAATCTCAGCATTTTGGGAGACTGAAACGGGTGGATCCTGAGGTCAGGAGTTTGAGACCAGCCTGGTCAACATGGCAAAATCCTGTCTCTACTAAAAATACAAAAATTAGCTGGACATGGTGGCATGTGCCGGTAGTCCCAGCTACTCAGTAGGCTGAGGTGGGAGAATGTTTGAACTGGGAGGTGGAAGTTGCAGTGAGCTGAGATCACGCCACTGTACTCTGGACTGGGCAGCAGAGCGAGACTCTGTCCCAAATAAAATAAAATAAAATAAATTATTTTTTAGAGACAGTCTCACTGTGTTGCCAGGTTGATCTCCAACTCCTGGGCTCAAGTGATCCTCCTACCTTGGCCTCACAAAATGCTAGAATTACAGGCAAGAGGCACCGCACCTGACCAGAATGCTACTTCTGAGTATGAGTATCTAGGAAAAGCCAGTCTTTTCTTAGTTTTTCATTTCCTTTATGAACAAAAACATATAAAAGTCAAAGGTAAAGCCTAAGGTAACTATATTTTATTTTGAATTATTTTAAATTGGCCGGTGCAGTGGCTCACATCCATAATCCCAGCACTTTGGGAGGCCAAGATCACTTGAAGTCAGGAGTTTGAGATCAGCCTGGCTAACATGGTGAAATCTCATCTCTACTAAAAATACAAAAAATTAGCCAGGTGTAGTGGTGCACTCCTGTAATCCCAGTTACTCGGGAGGCTGAGGTGGGAGAATCAGCTTGAACCCAGGAGGTGGCGGTTACCGTGAGCCGAGATTGTGCCACTGCACTCCAGCCTTGTATGAGACTCTGTTTCAAAAAATAAATAAATAAATGAATTATTTTAAATCAAAATTTCACATAAGGAATGCTCAGCCCTTCCGCTTGAGTGATATGGAAATCAAAGCACTCCATCTCAGCAGGGCTAGACCTGGGCTAGTTTTGTAGATGATCCAAGTGAATAGAACTTAGATCTAGTGCTGCCTCAGAGTGAGTAAGTCAGCTACAGCTTTTTTTTTTTTTTTTTTTTTTTTGAGCTAGAGTCTCACTCTGTTGTCCAGGCTGGAGTGTAGTGGTGCGATCTTGACTCACTGCAACCTCCACCTCCTGGGTTCAAGCAATTCTCCTTTCTCAGCCTCCCAAGTTGCTGGGATTACAGGCGCGCAACAGCAGACTAATTTTTGTATTTTTAGCAGAGACAGGGTTTCTCTATGTTGGCCAGGCTGATCTCTAACTCCTGGTCTCAAGTGATCTGCCTGCCTCGGCCTCCCAAAGTGCTGGGATTACAGGTGTGAGCCACCGCGCCTGGCCTGTTTTTCTTTGTTTTTTTGTTTTTTTTTTTTAACAGCTTTGAGGACCCTACCCCAGATTTATGGAATCAGATATCCTTGTGAACAGGTTGGGCACCTATGGTTTTAACAATTTGCCCTCCAGATTCTCAAGCTGTTAACCCTCACTGGCCAGAGGTGGGGTGTGTGTGGGAAACACAGCTACGACTCAGGGCATCTCAAACTTGAATGTGCATATGATCACTTGGAGATCTTATTAAAATGCAAGTTCCAATTCAGTAGGCTGTAGTGGGGTCTGAGATTTTACCTTTTTATCAAATTTTCAGGTGAGGCCAATGCTGCTGGTGCATGGACCACCCTTTGAGTAGCAAGCATCTTGGTGACATAAAAGGAAGGCATGAACAAAAACCTCTTTTGATGAACAGTTCGTGAGGATTTTATTGATGAATAAACTAGAAATTTTCATACATCGGAAGGAAGAATCTCAAAGTTCCTCTGTTCTATTCCTATTTAATGAGAGCTTGGTTAAAGGTCATGAATTCCTGGTGCCCAGTGACCCTGGAGTTGGCAGAAAGCAAAGTGGACATTCTGGACCTCAATGATCTCTGTTTCTAATAGAAAGGAGCACCAAGGATAGCCAGAGTCCATCAAAGTGATTTCTATTTTTTGGTGTTTTCTTATATTTAATGGTAAAAATCTATGCAAACCCATCACATCTGAATTCATACATATAAACCAAGAGATGACAAAGAGGCAACACATAGTGATTGGTAGAGTGCTGGAAATACCTGCTGACTGAAATGCTTTTCAAAACAGATTAATTGCTGCTCATTTCTCTGCTACCCTAAGAAGGTCTGACACTACACAGCTTTCGAAATAGGACATGCAACGTCCCTTACAATGGATTTCATGCCATTACTCAGTACCCCACTGATATAATAAAAGGCTGACTCATTTCCTTTCCTCTGCATGATCTGTTACAATGGAAAGCAGGAGACCATATGCTGGGTCTAAAATGCTCAGTATGTCCAGTGGCTTACAGTGAATGTTCCAGCTTTAGGGTGACACACAGCCCAGAAAAGCAGTGAGAGAATCACTGCCGTACAGTTGCGTTGGAGGCTTTTGAGAAATTGGAAGGATTTCATCAGATAATCATTGTCTCCCTTGTCCAAAACTGATGGATGTCTGAGATGCTCTCTTATAACCTTGAATATCTCCTTTGTTCTTTTCTCAAAAATGTCTTAGCCGTGCCTGCTTTGCCCACAGTGTTACTGTGTGCACCGTTTCTAATAGAGCTCATAATAAGAATATTTATTTCCTTGTCTTTCACCATCAAGATTGTCAGGAATGTCAGCACAGCTCAAGAAACTGGATTTCAGAGCTGCTGACTGCTGCCAGCAGAGACAAGTGCATTTCAGTAGATGTCTACGGAAATTTTTAATATATTTCTCTGTGGGAAAGGGAAAGTATTCAGGTACTTCATTGTGCAGCAGCACAGCATCACTTCATGTGTTTTGCCTTTCCTAAAGAGATCATTATATCACACATTAGTGGTATTTTTTCTTAATATATCTACAAGATTAATTTTTAGGGCTGCTGCCATGTGATGAAAAGTTAATGCAGTGAAGGTAGCATGCAGAAGAAATTAGTAAAATCTTCCATTTTTATTTTGATCAGATTTCATATTAAAAAGAGAAGTGTTAGTCTGAGTGAACTTCACCTGAATCTAAATATATGTCCACAGTGAAGTGGTTTTCTCATATAAAGGACAGGCCTTCAATAATGCAAACACACTTGATAAACAAGATGTTTAGCCCTTATTGAGTTATAATTATGTATTGATAGAATCAATAGGGATTTGAGAGACTTCTTTTAATCTCTTCATTTTATAGATAGGCAGAGTGAGGCATAAATAATTTGAAGATATTTTCCCAGTATCAAATAATGATTTGAAACAGAACAAGGATCAAGACTCATATCCCAGACTCCAAATTTAGTGCTTCTGATACTAACTTGAAAGGAAAATGAAATCCTGAAGAACAATCCCATTTTCCAAACACAAACCTCAGAAATCAAACCTAGATTTTCTGTTAGTTTTCAAAAGCCAGAAATCCTAACAATTCAATGTCCCTGATCCAGACATAGAGGGGAACCTACCTCTCCCACCTTTCCTTCGTATGCAGGATGTTTGAAGTACATGCCTTTTAGCTCCTTTACTAACTGTTATTTTCTGCTGGAAATGTTAGCTCAGAATTATATGAGAAAGGAAACATTACAACTTTTGAACAGAGGACAAAAATAAAATAGTGTTTTTCAAATTCCAAATCTAAAAAGTTTGTTCTTTTAATCATATGGAAAGCTGAATTGAAAATTAAGACAATAACAAGAATAGCAGATATTTAACTAAACTTCAGCCTGGATTTCCAAGAGTAGAGTTTATCAATCTTGTCATTACAGATGTTAGTGGAATCCTAATAAATATTACTATTTATTAAACCTCCACACTACTGAATCCCTTATATGCAGTTATATTTGCCTTTTAGTCTTCATAGTTCCTTTTAGCCGATGCTGTAAGTTGTCTACACATCTCTCCATACTCTCCCTTATTAGTAAAATTATGATATTTTCCAGGGCATAATATATCTGCATAAAATACTTGATATTTTAGTCTCCTTTGCCACTGGGGTGATCAATGAAATGGAGGCAAAGTCCTCAGGCAAAGAAAACTTCTGATAAAAAAGGTAAATTGAAATGGACAAAAACAAGCAAAAACAAACTACTGCCTTTTGTCTTTGCTTCTTCCCATTTGATCTAGTTTGGAATGCAGACTTCATGCCTCATACACACCACATGCTAAGCACTTCAGAGAAGAATCAGAGAAGGGCATGAGTCCTGGAAGACATCCTCAAGAAGCTGTGCTAGCTTTAGATTGTATACCTTTGAAAATCTTGCATACTAGCCAGGTGCAGTGGCTCATGCCTGTCATCCCAGAACTTTGGGAGGCCAAGGCGGGTGGATCACTTGAGGTCAGGAGTTTGAGACCAGCCTGGTCAACATGGTGAAATCCTATTTCTACTAAAAATATAAAAATTAGCCAGGCATGGTGGTGGACGCCTGTAATCCCAGCTACTCGGAAGGCTGAGGCATGAGAATCGTTTGAACCTGGGAGGCAGAGGTTGTAGTGAGCTGAGATTGCACCACCACACTCCAGACTGGGTGATAAAGTGAGACTCTGTCTCAAAAAAAAAAAAGAAAGAGAAAATGTTGCATATGAGAAAAAGAACATTACGAGCTGGGTTTTCAGTTATTTGCAGTCCAGCGCATTCCTAACTGATCTAGTTGTTATGAGTCTCCACAAAGTGATCTAGATTCTAAGGTCAAGGAACTTCTGTTCTTGGTCTGATCCTGTGGCACTGCAATTAATAAGAAATATATATATTTGGTCTGCATCCCAAAACACTTGTAATTTCCTGAGTGATGTTGATGAGAACAGTGTCTTTTGTTATTCATAAATAGACCCTTTTCAACAATACTTGAGTTTATTCTAACTAAGTGACTCTTGGTGAGGCCCATTGATTGGTTGTCAGAGGAACCAACCAAATAATTAAAGGGTTGGAACTTTCAGCCTCCCCATTCCCTGCTCCTGGGGATGGGAGAAGGGCTGGAAACTGAGTTCAATTACCAATGGCCATAGATTCAATCAATCATGCCTACATAAGAGAACCTGCATAAAAACTCTAAATGACAACGTTCGGAGAGCTTCAGGGTTAATGAATGCATCCACATGCGGGGAGGATCCACAAGGATAGAAACTCTTGCATTCAGAACCCTTCAGACCTCACTCTCTCTATATGTTTACCTGGCTGTTCATATGTATCCTTTATATATCTTTTATAAGCTGGTATGTAAGTAAACTGTTTTCCCTGAGTTGTGGGAGCCATTCTAGCAAATTATGGAGGCCAAGGAGGGAGTTATGGGAGTTCCACTTTACAGCCAGTTAGTCAGAAGTATGGGAGGTCAAGGATTTGAAAGTGGCATTTGAAGTGGAGGCAGCCTTGTGGGACTGAGCCTTTCTCTTATGAATTCTGACACTAACCATCCCAGAGTAGTTAGTGGGGTAGTTACTGTCAAAAATGGAACTGAATCGTTGGACAGCCAGGTGGTGTCCAGAGACTTGGTTGTTAGTGTGGAAAAAACCCATACATTTAGTGTCAGAAGTATTGCGAGTAGAAATAGTTCACAGACAGTTCCCAGACCAACCAGGAGATAAAATAAAGCAGGGCCATCTTTTTTAACTCAATCAAGTTGTAAGAAGAATGAGCAGTTTTAATGACACTGCTTTACCAAGCAACAACATTCTGATTTTGATTGACTCAGGTGTCTTTCTACTTGTGCCAGGTAGACTGCAGCGGGGTGGAAAATTTGCACAATCTGATATTTTCCTATCCTAATGATGGGAGGCATTCACAATGGTTTTTGCCTCTACATGGAGGGGCTTTGGGAATCTCTATAAATGACACTGTGCACTCAGCTGGTGTCAGGAGGGAGAACATTGAGCAAGAAAAATAACAGGGAGTGAAGCGTGCACATGCCAGTGCATTTATATGTACCTCCAGAATGGGGTGGCGGGCCACACAGTAGCACCATTCCTTGACCTCGACGGACAGACACAGTGCTTCTTGTTCTTGTTTTAAAGTTGTCAAGATCTGTTGAAAGAAATAAGGGAAAAAGCATTTACACTTTAAAGTCCTAAGATATCATGGGAGAGTACCGCTATTTCAAAAGAGAACCATTCTGCTCAAAACTGTGTTGGTAGCACCTATACCTGGGGAATTCAGGAGAGCTTCTTTTCATATGATATTGTCCCATCCTCCTTGATTTTATGGTTATACTGCCAACTAAAATATCTACTTACCACATGTGCCTATTTAGATTTAAAATAATTAAAATTAAATACAATTTATGATCGAGTTCCTCAGACACTAATCACATTTCAAGTGCTCAATAGCCACATGCACTTAGTGATTATCACACTGGCCAGCACAGACATAGAAGACTTCCATCGTGCCAGGACATTATATTCGACAGTGCAGGTCTAGGTGAAGAAACTGAGGTTTAAAGATGTTAAGTAACCTGCCCAAGACTTCTCTGCATTTAAACATCATTATCAGGATGCAAAATCGGGTTTTCTGATACAATTCTGTTCACTTCACAAACCATTCTATTATATATAATTATACTTGTCTTTCCACATATACCCGGAGTGTGACTCTCCCTTTTTATACACAAACACAACTCTATATAAAATGTATAAATAGACATAAATACAGACACACAATTGTTTTACAGTTTTGTGGTGTACTTTAAAATATTTAGAAGGTACCATTCATAGTTCTTTTTAGAAGAATGTTTTATTAACTCAAAAAGGTCAAGTCTGGTTAGAGAGATAAGACATTTATAAACTCAAAGATCACAGTATAAGTATATAAGCCATTACAAATACAAATGAGTTAATATAAGAAATATGTCTAATAAAGTTAGATATATTATTGTTTAAGAAACATTTTTTTCCACCCTCCCAAATGTAAATCTTCTCAATAAGGAGTGTGTTAAGTGCCATTTCATTTTTTGTTGTCTATTACATTTGATTTAATAACCTTTTATCGGATTTAAGGCTTCTAATTCAAGTATGTTGTGCAGGGTTGCATACCATCTAGCTGTGCACACTAGAGCAGAGTAACATTTGTTGATGATTTTCTCCATGCTGGCCATTTTGGTAAGTATTTTATGATGATTATCTCATGTACTCCTAACAACAATTGGGAAGGCTGCAGTTACAAATTGGAATGTTTCCACACTCAGGCTTAGTTTCAAGGAGTGCTAAGGATATTTAAAAAATTACACATACACATGTCTTAATTACCAGATTCTTCTGGAATTAGGGACATTTTAAGTTTCTACATTATTGTCTTCATCACTTATGTATTCATAAAAATTCCATTAAGTACCATCTGATTGCCAACTCAGAAGGCAAGCATTGTGAGAACACAGCTTCTGTCCTGTTAGGGCTCAAGCAGGCAGGTCTGACACATAACACCTAATCATAGCAACCCAAAGACTGCCAGGTTTGGGCTGTGAAAAGTGCACATGAAGGACACACACATACTCAGCACAAAACAAATCAATGCTATGATTTGAAAAACATTTCTGATGTAATAAACTTCTTTTTATTCAATGAATACCAGGTGAGGGTAGAACATGGTATTTTTCTTGTCTTTATGGATATGGTCTGAGATTTCTTCAAAAGGAATTAAACCAGGATTTTAAAAACTATGTTATGGAATTAATATTTTAAACCATTATCCCTAAAAGTAACACTGAATCGGTCTGAATTGTCACTTCTGCATATAGGTTCTTAGAGTAAGTCATCTACATTTTTGGACATATATCCCATTCAGTTTCCAGAGTTGCATGAAAAATTAAGAGCTGATAGATAGTAGAGATCAGGTATCATCTAGGCAAAACCAATCATGGTTTCTGAGTAGAGAAATAGTATTAAGAAATGAGAAAGAAAATGAGAAATATGGGCAATGATTTTTAACTATCCTTCCTGAGCTTAAAAAAATTGTATTCATGTTTTTTCCTTCTTAGTTTATGAATTCATTCACTTCTACAGGTTTTAGGCATTTGAAGTGTATCTCATTAATCTGGTATTTGTGAAAATAATCAGAAACATTTATTAGTCATTAATTGAAATAGATTCCAGATGATAAACCCTACCTATACAGCAAATGGAAAGACTGTATTTGGGCAGATCCGAGTTTGAAAACCATCTCTGCCACTTATTAGCTGTGTTGACTATGGGCAGGTCTTAATTTTCTCACAAATATAATGAGAATGAATGTTCTTTCTTTCAACATGAGAATCATGTGAAAAAATTTAATGAGATAATCTTTGAAAAGGCACGAAGGCTAGCACAAGACCTTTCATGCTACAAGGCTGGTAATCAGTATGTTTCTTCTGTTCATTGTGGAATGCTGTGATTCAGTGCCAAAGCATATCCCATGAATATGGGATCTATCCATGAATATGGAAAGATTTCAAATAGCAAATGCACACTAGAGTGAGCTGTAGATGTGAATCAAAGGACATGATATTTATGCACATATTTAGGGAAAGATTATATGCCTCAAATTGTTCTTTTCAGGTATGAATACCCAGATCCTAATAGTTAACAACATGATATTTTTTCAAAGTCAAATAGCTATGTGTGTAAATGGGTATTAAGTTAAAGTTTGTACACTCATGATTAGGCCTTTACCAGTAATATTTCCACATATATTTTTATTTATTTATTTATTTGTTAAAATTTTTTCCATCAGTTATTGGGATACAGGTGGCATTTGGTTACATGAGTAAGTTCTTTTTTTTTTTTTGGAGATGGAGTCTCACTCTGTCGCCAGGCTGGAGTGCAGTGGCATGATCACGGCTCACTGCAACCTCCATCTCCCAGGTGGAGATGGAGGTTGCCTCAGCCTCCTGCCTCAGCCTCCTGAGTAGCTGGGACTACAGGAGTGCATCATCACGCCCAGCTAATTTTTGTATTTTTAGTAGAGACAGGGTTTCACCATGTTGGCCAGGATGGTCTCGATCTCTTGACTTCGTGATCCATCCGCCTCAGTCTCCCAAAGTGCTGGGATGACAGGCGTGAGCCACCATGCCTAGCCATGAGTAACTTCTTTAGTGGTGATTTGTGAGATTTTGGTGCACCCATGACCAAGCAGTATACACTGCACTATATCTGTAGTCTTTTATCCCTTGTCCACCCTTCCATTCTTCCCTCCAAGTCCCCAAAGTCCATCGTATCATTATTTTATTTTATTTTATCTACTTATTTATTTAGATGGAGTCTCGCTCTGTTGCCCAGGCTGGAGTGCAGTGACAGGATCTCAACTCACTGCAAGTTTTGCCTCTGGGTTCATGCCATTTTCCTGCCTCAGCCTCCCAAGTAGCTGGAACTACAGGTGCCTGCCACCATGCCTGGCTAATTTTTTGTATTTTTAGTAGAGACAGGGTTTCACTGTGTTAGCCAGGATGGTCTTGATCTCCTGACCTCGTGATCCGTCCACCCCAGCCATCCAAAATGCTGGGATTACAGGAGTGAGCCACCATGCCTGGCCTTATCGTATCATTTTTATGCCTTTGCGTCCTCATAGCTTAGCTCCCACATATCAGTGAGAACATATGATGTTTGCTTTCCCATTCCTGAGTTACTTCACTTAGAATAATAGTCTCCAATCTCATCCAGGTCACTGCAAATGCTGTTTGTTTATCCTTTTTTATGGCTGTATGGTATTCCATCATATATATATGCCATAGTTTCTTTAGCCACTCGTTGATTGATGGGCATCTGGGTTGGTTCTACGATTTTGCTATTGTGAATTGGGCCACTATAAACATGCACGTTCAAGTATCTTTTTTGAGTAGACTTCTTTTCCTCTGGGTAGACACCCAGTAGTGGGATTGCTGGATCAAATGGTAGTTCTCCTTTTAGTTCTTTAAGGAATCTCCACACTGTTTTCCATAATCACTGCACTAGTTTGCATTCCCACCAGCAGTGTGGAAGTGTTCACTGTTAACTGCATCTACACCAACATCTACTGTTTTTTGATTATGGCCATTCTTGCAGGAGTAAGGTGGTATCACATTGTGGTTTTGATTTGCATTTCCCTGATCATTAGTGATGTTGAGCATTTTTCATATGTTTTTTGGCTATTTGTATATCCTCTTTTAAGAATTGTCTGTTCATGTCCTTAGTCCACTTTTTGATGGGATTGTTTGATTTTTTTTCTTACTGATTTGTTTGAGTTTGTTGTAGAGTCTGGATATTAGTCCTTTGTCAGATGTATAGATTGTGAAGATTACTTCCACTCTGTGGGTTGTCTGTTTACTCTGCTGACTGTTCCTTTTGCCGTGCAAAAGCTCTTTAGTTAGGTCCCAGCTATTTATCTTTGTTTTTATTGCATTTGCTTTTGGGTTCTCTTGGTCATGAAATCCTTGCCTAAGCCAATGTCTAGAAGGTTTTTCTGATGTCATCTACTAGAATTTTTATAGTTTCAGGTCTTAGGTTTAATTCCTTAATCCATTTTCAGTTGCTTTTTGTATAAGGTGAGAAATGAGGATCCAGAGTCATTTTATCTCCAAAGCCTTGGTACTTGGCTAATGATCAGTAGTAGCAGGCATTATGAGACAGAATACGTTATGGATAATGCTCTATCACTGTGACCATCACACTAATAGCAACAATTGAATTGACTTGCAGACTATATTGCAGTCATATCATGTGGCCAAGTACTTTTCTTATTTGATCTCATTTAATTCCATTATACTTTAAACTCCTAATTTATAGGTGACACAGCTGAAACTCAGGGAGATGCAGCACCTTCTTCACACACCTGGGAAGTGGCCAGAAGATACAAACTCATGTGTTGTCTCTTTCCAGAGTTACTGCTCTGAAGCACCATAATCTATGGCATCTTCAATGATGTCATAAAGTCAGTGAAAAAGAGCTTTCAAATCAGTTACTTGACATGCCAGAGACACAAAAAAAGTTCATTTCAATAAAATTTACACTCAGTGAACATGGAAAGAAATTCACATTTCAACACACAGTGTGATGGGTTGGTATAAGTACTTTGATTTCAAATCTTCTATTCCTCTGCTTTTCTTTGTGGATGGGCATTCAACATGGAGATTTTAAATGTTAGGTGCAAAGTGTGAAGTTGAACAAGGAGAAAACAAACAGAAACAACTCTATCAAGAAGCAGGATTGTTGCCTTGTTAGGAAGGTAGCTAAACAATTACACTTGGGTTGTATTCCCTTTAGCAATTGGTCACTAAAGATATGACTGAATAAATAATTTATGTGTAAAACAAGGAATTAATATCCATGCACCATTGTTTCTCAAAATAGCCTGTCTTTCAAGCTTTATATGCAGTTCATTGACATGTGATGTGTAGAATTTTAAAAAATAAATACCTCTACTTTTTGGTGATTTCATTTGTCAACATTTTATATAACTTTTTCCAACAGCCATGTGCTAAGGATTGCACAATTGTATGGCAGATGTGTTTTCATAACATATTTGTGAAGACAGCTGTCCTTTATTCTCCTATGGAATGTAATATCTGAATTTCATTTTAAAATGAGATTAGAAAATATGCTATAGTATTTGGAATGTGTTATCTCATTGAGACTAGAGAGGAAGTGATTTAGCAGTTATGTTCCTGGAGGGGTGGATGTGTACAAAGGCCTTAAACCTGCAATATGCTATCAATAATAAAAAGTCTTAATATAGGAAAACATTTGGAATTCAGGTCATGGAGTAAATCAGAGAGTAAGGGGAAAATGTCCACATATTTCTTGTCTGGGAAATTTTTAAATATTTAGAGCTGGGGAAGAAGTATCTTACCATAAATACCTGAATATAGTCTACAGGAAATAAAATCAAGAGGGTCCAAGACCTTTTTTGAGAAGTAATTAACAGTAAATAAGAAAGAGTAATTTATTTAGGTCTTAATTAATGGACTAGCCATTACACATACGGACAGGAAGAGCTGAAGCTATTCACAGGGTGGGATGACTCAGAGGAGGTTATAAAAAGTTTAGTTTTAAAATGGCCAGGAGGCCGGGCGCGGTGGCTCAAGCCTGTAATCCCAGCACTTTGGGAGGCTGAGACGGGCGGATCACAAGGTCAGGAGATCGAGACCATCCTGGCTAACACGGTGAAACCCCGTCTCTACTAAAAATACAAAAAACTAGCCGGGCGAGGTGGCGGCGCCTGTAGTCCCAGCTACTCGGGAGGCTGAGGCAGGAGAATGGCGTGAACCCGGGAGGCGGAGCTTGCAGTGAGCTGAGATCCGGCCACTGCACTCCAGCCTCGGTGACAGAGCAAGACTCCGTCTCAAAAAAAAAAAAAAGTAATAATTAATAATAAATTTAATAATAATTTTATTAAAATAAAATATTAATGAGATAATATCACACATCATAGCTTGTTAAGAATCCACAGAGAGAAGGGAGAAAAGAAAAAAGGAAAAATGATACAGTAACCATGCATATAATACATGTATTATTTAATGCAAGTCAAAAAATACCAATTCACTTTTTTCCTGACTTGGGTAGACCTGGATTCTATTAATTCTCCCAGGGTGGCCTCAGAACAAGAAATTGTCAGCACTAGTTCCCTTTGTTATTGCTTCCTTTTGAAAGAAGCAATCAGTAAGGAGATCAATATCAACTTGGAAAAATGGTCAAGTGATATATCTGTTATGAATATGATCTCTATAATGATGATTACACCATTTATAAAAAGAAAAGAGGTATTTTTGGAGAGTAACTTAAAAAACCCACTATCATGCAGCAAATTTAAAGTTGTATCTTGACTCTCTGCCATTTGCTCCCTGTGTGTGTGTGTGGATGCACACTTTATGGTTTCCTGGATTGAAGAGACTTGTAGTGAAAATAAATCTAAATTTACAAAACCTGAGTTATAAAGCCGTATTTTTTACATTCTTTTCACTTAGGAAGAAGGAAGACTGGACTTCCCTGTAAGAGAGTATATAGCAAGAGGAAGAACTGCATGATGGTTTAACTCTCTGGTTTTGGAGTCAGAAGGACCTCAGTATAAACTTAGCACTCTTACTTTCTACCTGTATGATGTAGGTGAGTTACTTAATCTCCTTGAACTTCAATTCTCACTTCTAATGTCAGGACATTAATTCCTATCTCATAGGACTTTCTGAAGATTAAGATTACGCATGTAAAGTACTTAAGATGCTGCCTGGTCCAAAGTCAGTAGTCTATAAATGTTAGCACTATCAGTATGATCTTTGAGCATCCAAAGGAAAGTTTATAGAAGGTGACTCACTGGGAGTAACTTCCACCAGATAAAAGTAGTCTAGTCAACCCTACTGTGGCAAAAACAAAACAAAACAAAACAAAACTGATAAGACTTAAAATATATCCTCTTCTGCTAGTCCTAATTATGTTTTCAAGTCAAGATTGATGCTGAAGTGAATGAGATATCTTATCCTTTACATTGCATGAACTGTATTCTTTATAACACATTTAAGGTATATGCACATATACCCTGGAATCCAGGTATAACACATTTAAGGTATATGTGCATATACCTTAAATGTGTTATAAAGTCAGAAATGACTTCTGACCTTTTTGTTTCCTTTTTTTTTTTTTTCAGAGCCTCTAATTCTGCAGCCATGAACATCACTATGAAAATCCTTAATACACTTATTTCAGAGTAAAAGGGAAGGATTATTCAGAGCTGTCCTAGGTGCTGATTCCAGCCCTCACTGTGTTCTCTCTACAACCGCCTGAGTTTTTTCTTACCCTGTTCAGTTATACCAAATAAAACCTTACAATTTAGATATTACTTTGGAATTACAAAAATATCATTTTAAACCATAAATACTTTCAAAAGTATGAGCTTGCTGTTAATCATTTTCAGTGAAGAGTGAATTAATTCAATCAGGTTGCTTTCACTTAACAAGTAAGTAAGAGCAGTATGGAGTCTTCAAATGTAAGTTTTGAATAACCAAAGAAGAATCAAAGGAAAATTTAATCTATGAAATAGTGGATAAGGTAAACCAGTGCTGAGAAAGTTCAAGAAGGATAATGACTTAAAAAACTGGATGAGGAAAGTGGTGTGTGGAGACTGCCAAAGACAAATTTGCCTCGGGTCAGCAATTCTCTATTTAGCAAAATGGAAGGTTATTCTCCTCTTTCTCTTCTTGCACTACATTACTAGATCATACATCACTCTTTGTTTCCAGGAACAAAACCTAGGCAAGAATTAAAAATAGCATAATCAACATTACATGTTAACAAGGCTTCCTAACTTTGGCAGTTTAACCACTTTATAAATATTATCTATTTAGAAGAATGTTAAGGCCAGTTCCATCCAGCTTAGCTAAATAACATAATTTCTCAATTTCTATGTATTTATTCATTCAGTCTTCACCACAACTCTTTGGGTGGGTTCTATTACTATTCTCATTTAACAGAAAGGAAAATAAACATCCAAGCGCTTAGATTAGAATACGGATTTTCCCGACCCAGAAGTCCCTATATGTAACTTCTATTCTATATCAAATTAAATAACAGGGATGAAACCATACTTGTTGATGGTCTGTTTGACTGTTTGCGATTCTCACACTTTTTCACCCCTCAACTATTATTTTCTTGACTTTACAGAAAATAAAGGTTGCTTGGCTGCCCTTTTCTCTGGGAGCGTACGGCATTCCTGATAGCTATTTTTATTTCTCATTTTAGTTCTTTCCTTTTCCTCATTTCTTTGACATACTCTATTTTACCTAGACCTTTGTGCTATTTCAGAGGCCAAAGAACAACTCAATTTAAAATGTCTGAGTTTCCCTTTGTGTCCCACAAAAAATGTACACCTATGTAACTCATGAGGTTACTGCAATTAGTGAGATATGGCATCGTTAATAATGTTGTTCTCCTTCGGAGACAGGTGCCCTAACATGCAAGCTATTATTACCAGCATTTTTCTCTACGGGAGCTCATCTCTTTTCCCATATCATCCTGACTCAGGAGTGTTAATGGTTAGGCAGCTGCATTCTTTATCTTTGGTTTCATACTTACATAACACAAAGAGAAACAAAGGTTTCAGAAAGGCATTTGGCCTAGTAAATTTCCGAATAAAATATGGACCCTTCGCTGTGCTCTGAAACGGCCCTTCAGGATCCAGTCCCTGCCTGCGTCCCTGGCTTTGTTCCCTGCCACTTCCCTGCTTACTTATTTATACCGTAATGGCCACATTTTGCTTTCTGTTCTTCAACCACTTTGCAGCTAACTCAGTCTCAGGACCCCATTCTTTGGCTTATCATGTTTAGTCATTAGGAACCAACTCAAATGCCCCTTCTTCAGAGCAGCAATACCTGAGGGCTTAAGTAAAGTCAACCGTGACCTGGCTCCAGTTACTCTCTGTCACATCCCCTCTTTACTACATCCTTCCCAGCAATCACCACCACCGTCATCTGCAACTACGGTTCTCATTTGTGTACTTTACTGTCTCCATTCCCTCCCCAAATAAAAGCTCACTGCGGGGCAGGAATCTTGCCAGTTTTTATGAGGCTATAGCCAATGCCCAAAACAGTGTCTGATACATAGTAGATACTTAATTAGTTTTGTTGAACACTGCTCTTCTTCCTGTTTCACAGGCTGTGGTGGTGGTCAGTGAGAACTGTTAGACTAGGGTGAACTTCCTTGTATTTGTCTTCATGACACACTGTTTTCCAGCATCTTGGCTACAAAGGACCTTTGTATGCTCAATAGCCAGGGATGCTCTGGAGAATAACTTCAAGAAAGGGTGTCCAATCAAGGACATGGAGCCACCTACTCTCCTGCATCCCCTTCCTTAAAAGGAAAGCAAAGAGATAAACTAAAATTGGAATGTAATCAGCATATGAAATGCAGTTATTTCTTTGCAAAATAAATACCCTCCCACCCAGTCGCCCACTCACCCCTGCCCCAGGGAATGCCAGAGATGATGAAAACATGAAACAACTCCTTGCAAATTGCATGGGCCTATTATTTGTGATTAGGGCTGTTATCAGCCAGTCAGTGATATATCATACAATTATCTTTTCTTCATCTAGTGTGACAATTTTATAACTGATAGACTTATGATCATTATAGCTTTGACAGAAAGAAATATGATTTTTCATTTTGAATTTTACTTTATAGCCTTTTTTTCTCCCCAATGAAAATTAAAATTAGCAGGTTGTAATTCATTGTACCAATATTCTTAATAAACAGGCACCTTAAAAGGCAAATCAGATACATTCAAGTAACACCAGAATGAATATTCTCTGAAGAAAATGCTGAAAAATTATGCATCAAGAGGCCATGATAAAGTCAGTAATCTACAGAAAAAGCCTTGGAAACGTATTACTAAATGGAGACGTAAGGGCCACAGATCGTGATCAAACCCCAGAGACTACAAATCTGTAAGCCATACAATTGGTCATGAAAAACCCTGCTTCAAAGTGAAAGAAATCTCTTCATCTCAAACTTTTTCACTCAATTTCTTTTCTTTTTATTAACCTTTCAGGAATATAAACCTAGGGAGTGCATTTGCTTACACTTAGTGGCAGTGGATACAATCTCTTAAGAAAGAGGGGGCAGTTTCTCACTTCCTACTTGTAAATGAAACTAGATCAACGTTCAAGTAATTATACTTTCTCTTAATTCTATCCAAAGAGTAGGTATTTTTTTCCTCCAAGAAGCTTGGGAGGAAACTGCACTGATATTTACTTTCAAAGGAGAGGCAGATGTTACCAGTACTTCCTGGCATCCATGCTCTGCAGAAAAAATTTTGCTTTCAAAGCTAATAGAAGACGCTTCACTATGTACTCAGTTTCAGGTTTTTGAACTAATAAAGTAGGCATTTCATTACTAAATGCCAGTCATGCTTAGATTCCTCCTAAGAAACTGGACATGCTTTGCATCATAGCTATTTTAGGGAAATCAAAGGTATGGGGAGTAACAGGTTTGTTTAATCACTGGCTCAACAAGGGCTGTTTCTCTCTCTTTTCTATCCTCTTTGAGTATAAAGTGTATCTTGGGATACTGGAAGGTGAATTTGCTGTATACCAGTTAAAAATTTTTAAGGGCAAAAAAAAAAAAAAAAAGGTTCTGTATGTAAATGAAATTCCCAGATGAGGAGCAGCTGTTATTTATGTTGAATTTACGTTGCTTCGGCAACTTCAACCATATATTTTTTATCTCATTTAATTACAGTTTTGAAAATAAAACCATCATCAAATATACATGCAAGCTATGTGTTTATTCATCATCTATTTAGATTTTGCAATGGGTGCTGTTTCCCTGTTCTCATTTTCACAAAGAAGAATCAGAGATAAGGCTGCAGTGTGTTAAACCTGTCAATTCTTAGAAACGCCATTGCTCATGCCCCTGGCTCTTAAGTGCACTTTGTGGTAGTTAAGAACCAATAAAGATTCATTCAATACCTACAATATGCCTACTATTGGCACCTATCATAATGCCAGCCACTGTTTCAGATACTGGGGATACATCACTGACAACACGAAACAAAGCAAAATCTCTCTTCTCAAAGAGCTTCATGTAGGTAAGAGATGACAAACTAAATAAATAAATCACATGCAGTGTCGTTGATGCGCACTACAGAAAAATAAGCTAGGGACACTGGACAGGGGATGTTAATATGAAAATTTGAAAAGAAGAAGTAATATAAAGTAGAACCTTTCTGCTTTCCATCCTAAGTGTGGGAGGATAAATCACTACCCCCTTTGCCAACTCAGCTCTCGTCCCCCACCGAGCCTGCCAAGAAGGGCACAAAGTAGTACCAAGTGACACAGCAGTCCTGATTTAGTTTGGTACTTTCTTATTTATAACTGATGTGGAAGTCATCTTAGTTCATGTAACACCTGAGGAAACGAATAAATAAGCATTTTCACCTTATATCTAAAAGTTAAAAACAGCTCCCTAGCAAAACAAAACTTCTAAGCTGCTGAAGAAGTGGGAGAAACAACTGAGGAGACATGTGAAATACACATTGATTTGCTAAGAGAAGACAATTAACAAACTAGCATGGTGATCATCTGTGTCAGCAATGGATGGTTACTGTTTTCTGCCTCCGAAATCCTATGAAGCCAGAGGATTTCAGTTAGGAAGATCTTCCCATCCTTTGTGAGGCCTGACACCCCTCCCTTCTTCAATATTACTTTTGGTGCCATGTGTGGAAGATGTTGTGAGGAATATGAAGACCAGCATGGTCCCTGACCTCAAGACGTTTACAATCCAGATATGATAGGCACATCCAAGGCTCTATTGTAAGGTATAAAGAAAGTATGTAGAGCATTGCTGTAAAAGTGTGTAGAGTGAATGCTGTAGAGTATTAGAAAGTGCCATGACAGTAGAAAAAACAGTCTACTTTTTGCTGGCGGTGATCACCCAATCAACATTCCATCTTCACAGACTGTGGACCCAGAACAATGAGGATAAAGGGACTTGAGTTTTCGGTTTAGTTCTGGGATAAAAACCTGGCCAATTTCCCCCC
>NW_012114711.1:6068312-6068609 GCF_000951035.1 Colobus angolensis palliatus | reverse complement strand
GCCAAGGTACAGCCTCATCTCACCACAAAGCACAACTGGATTCTCATGAGAGCTCTGGCATCAGGTGAGTTCAAGAGAGTTACTCAAAGCCAGACTTTATCAATATTGAGACTACTCATACTCTGGTTTTCAAAAATATGAGCCAAGCTAATATCCAGCTACATTCTCATTTTCTACGTCAGAGCACTGGCCTGTCATCTTTCCATCTTCACAACATTGCTCCTGAGATCATTTTCTGTTCTGATTTCTTTGAGTTTGTCTTTGCTTTGCAACTTTAATAGTGCAGTTTTCGGCAAC
>NW_012114711.1:6059525-6064992 GCF_000951035.1 Colobus angolensis palliatus | reverse complement strand
ATCTTTCTTCTCTTTTTTGAGACTGAGTCTCGCTCTGTCGCCCAGGCTGGAGTGCAGTGGCTCCATCTCGGCTCACTGCAACCTCGGCCTCCCGGGTTCACGCCATTCTCCTGCCTCAGCCTCCCAAGTTGCTGGGACTACAGGCGCCTGCCACCGCGCCTGGCTAACTTTTATATTTTTAGTAGAAATCAGGTTTCACCTTGTTAGCAGGATTTTTTTTTTTTTTTGACAGAGTTTTGTTCTTGTTGCACAGGCTGGAGTACAATGGTGCAGTCTCTACTCACTGCAACCTCCGCCTCCCGGGTTCAAGCAATTCTTCTGCCTCAGCTTCCCGAGTAGCTGGGACTACAGGTGTGCACCACCAAGCCTGACTAATTTTTTATTTTTTTGTATTTTCAGTAGAGATGGGGTTTCAACATGCTGGCCAGGCTGGTCTTGAACTCCTGACCTCAGGTGATCTGCCTGCCTCTGCCTCCCAAAGTGCTGGGATTACAGGCGTGAGCCACTGCGCCCGGCCTCAGCATTTTTTTGTATTTTCAGTAGAGACGGGGTTTCAACATGCTGGCCAGGCTGGTCTTGAACTCCTGACCTCAGGTGATCTGCCTGCCACTGCCTCCCAAAGTGTTGGGATTACAGGCGTGAGCCACCATGCCCGGCCGATAAAGACATTTTTAAGGGTCCCTAAAATAGCCGGGCATGGTGTTTTGTGCCTATAATTCCAGCTACTTCGGAGGCTGAGGCAGGAAGATTGCTTGAGTCCAGGAGTTTGTGACCAGCCTGGGTAACACAGAGAGACCTTGTCTCATGCTCAAAATATGTGGGTGTGGTTGGGTGAGCTAGTGAAGATATTACAGATCTCAGGTATCCTGATCCTTAAGTGATAAGAGCAATGCTCACACCTTTCTTGCCTAGTTGGATGTTAGCTAATTCAGCCACTTGTAGGTTGCAGTAAAAATAGTAGTATTTAGAGCTAAGATTTACTGAGTGCTTCCTATGTGCTAGGCACATATCCTAAGTGTTTTTCACGTATTAACAATATATAAAATCGAATCCTCTGAACAATCTATAAAGTAGGTAATTTTATATTTCTTTTTATAGATAAGGAAACTGATGCCTGAACAGCAAAATAAATTGTTCAAGTACACATGGGTAGTAAATGATAATGCCAGAATGCTAACCCAGGCTGTCTTTCTCCAGATAAACTGATGGTTTTTCCTCATTCTAAATGTTTTATTGTGTGACATATTAGGCAAAAAAAGAAAACAAATAATGTTTATGCAGAGTTATAAGAATACTAAAGTGCACACCTGTGATCCTAACACCCAGTGTAATAAATGAAGCACTGCCAGTAATGTTGAAGCCTCTGCGTATTCCTCCCTGACTGTACCCCTACTGCTGATTATTTTGTTTGTCATGTGTTTCTTCCTTATGGTTTTACCACACATATATGTGTGTGCGTTTGTGTGTGTGTGTGTGTGTATGTCTGTGTGTATGCAGACACATGCACAAATATATATATCCCTAAATAATGTATTGTTTGGCCTTGAAAGTAATTTGTACTTCATAAAAATGGAATTGTACTATGTATTCCTCTAACACTTGCTATTTTTACTCAACATTATTCCTTTGAGTCTTAGTCTCAATGGTTGTAGCTGTGGTTCATTCATTTTCATTGTGTGGTAATGGTTCTTTATAAGAATTTACTGCCAGGCTCAGTGGCTCTCACCTGTAATCCCAGCACTTTGGGAGGCCAAAGCAGGTGGATCACCTGAGGTCAGGAGTTCGAGACCAACCTGGCCAACACGGTGAAACCCTGTCTCTACTGAAAAATACAAAAAGTTAGCCAGGTGTGGTGGCAGGCACCAGTCATCCCAGCTTCTCCAGAGCCTGAGGCAGGAGAATCACTTGAACCCAGGAGGCGGAGGTTGCAGTAAGCCAAGATCGCACCTCTGTGTCAGAAAGAAAAAAAAAAAATTTTCCACAGCTAATATAGTTAATATATTATTTCCACTGTCCATCAATAGTTCTTTTCCCATTTACTTGCTATTATAAACTAAACTGGTATAAAAGGCCTGTGTCTTGCACATATTTTCAAGAGTTTCTTTGGTTTAGAGTATGCATATTTAAGAGTATAAAATACAAGTTTAGGTTTATAAGTTCACAAGGTATTTATACAATCTGTTTTCTAAAATAGTTGGGACAATTTCAATCTTGTCTCCCTAAATGAGAATTCCTGTTGTTCCTCAACAACACTTATTATTTTAGTTCATGTCAATCTGGTGTCTGAAATGATAATTCATGATTTCTAATTTGCATCCCTTTGATGATTAATAAAGCTGGTTTTTCATATATTTATGGGTCATTCACATTTCATCATTCTGAAAATGCCAGTTCATATCATTTACCCAGTTATATAAAAGATTTTTATTTTTCTTACTGACTCATTGGAGTTCTTTCTTTACTTGGGAACCTCTATTTGCTACATTTTTACAAATGTCTTCTCCTACTATATCTCTCTTTTTCATTCTCTGGTATTCTTTGATAAATGACAATCCTATGAATGCATCTGCATCAGTCTTTTCTTTAAGGCTAACATTCATAATTTCTTACTTAAGAAACTCGTCTTTATCTTGAAGTCATAAAGATATTCATCTACATTTGTTTTTCTAAAAGTATTAAAGTTTTGTGTTCTCATTTAAGTCAAGTCATTTAAATCAATTTGTGTTCTCAATTGCTTTCAGCCACAGCACCATACTGCTGGGTGTCTACAGTCAATTTGCATTGCTGGCAGTAGTTATGTTCTCTGCAAAGTTGCCCCAGGCACTGAATTAGTGACTACTAAACCGTAGGGGAAATACAGGGTTAGGTTTCTGCGAGTCTCTGGTCACACCATTTTCATCAACCAATCAATATATAACCTTGCTTTACTTGTTTCTATTTGAAGACATGGTATTTAATATATAATGCTGACTCATTAACATTGAATTCGTGGTCTGAAGGAAGCTCATCTGACATGTATATTTTCTGTAAGGCACGACTTTCTGGTGCTTATGAACACTAGACAGCACCTCAGTGCTATTCCCTTGGGCTATTTTAAACAGTGAAATCACCAACAAAAGAGCACAAAAATGCAAACAACGTGCCACTAAATAGACAGCAAAAAGCACACTTGTTTATACACGTAGAGCTAAAACAAGAAAGCAGAGTGTCACTTTGTTCAACCTCAGCTGGGAAAATAAGTGTTGGGTGACTTAAATATTTTGCTGCTCTTCATATGTCCACAAATGACCACAAAGGCTCCAAAAGTATTGATGTGGGGGTTACCAATAAATTTCAGGGATGGGCACTTGGTGGGCACTGGATAAATGTTACTGTTAAATATATTGTCTTAGCCCATGCTTCAGGTATAAAAATGATTATGAAAAAGATGATAATGATAGTAACAATAATAATTTAAAATGGTAATAATGGCAAGAACAAAATTAGAAGTAGTGGTAATAATAAGAGTAGCAGCAATCAGACCAATAATGATATGTTTTCTTATATTTTTAGAGTACTTATTTTTAGCAAATAGAGAAAACTACAACATTTTTACTAATAATTCATTTGATTATGAAAACATCTCGGTAAGCAGACACGGATGGCATTAAGTATAAACTTTAATTGTAGAAGATATTTGAAACTCCGAAAAGTTAAGAGGTTTGCTTGGAGTTAAACCTCTAATAAGTAAATTGTCTAGGACCAGAATAAAAAACACTTTCAGGGGAGACTACAATCTCCTTGAGGGCAAAAATAACATCTCATATTTCCTAGGCTCCCAAAACCTACCTCAGTGCCTGACAGAGTGGATATGCCATGAAATTTTATTCTTAATCATGACAGTGATACAAGCAATGCTATATTGGATTGAAGAGCAGAAGCATGCTATTTTAAAACAGGGACCCATGTTTTAATAATGCTTTATTTTTCTCCAAAGAACATCTTCATTATTTTGCTAAGATTCATAATAGGGAAAAATTATCTTATGAAATTGACATACTGTGCCTACAGTGTTATGTGAGGCTATAAAGATTTAACAACCTGGTTCAGCTGTGTTATTAATATTGCTCCTCTTGATTAGTGTTAATTGGAATATTTTAATTGATGCAATGTTTTACTGCTTTCACAGCTTGAGTGAGTTGAAGTACAGAGAACAATTTTTCAATAATGAAAACTAACAAAAGTTACCCTGATCTTACTAAGTTCTATATGGAAGTACTGTGACAAACAGACATCACAAATTCACTGAATAGAAAATGGGATAAAAACCAGATTCATTCATTCAGTTCTCTTAACATATGTTCATAAAGCAGAGTCCAGATCTGCTCTAAGGTCATGGAACACAACAATGAACAAAACAGACAAATACTCCTGCCCTTGTGGAAGTGCCCTTGTGGAGCTTACATCTGACCAGGTGAGGCAGGAAAATAATACCATGATAAAAAGTTAAATAGTGTGTTAGTGTGTTAGAAGGTCACGCAGTGGTAAGAGGAAAAACAGTAGAATCAGAGGGATTGAAAGCTGGGACTAGGAAGGAAGGCTATAATTTTAAAAAATGGACTCAGAGTAAGTTTCAGCAAGTAGGTGACATTTGAGTAGAGACTTGAAAGTGGCAAGGGGTTTAGCCAGATGAATATTTAGGGGAAAACATTCAGGTAGAAGAGAGGACTCTTAAAGACAGGATTCTGAACATATTTGAGGAACATCACAGAGTCAGTTTGGCTGGAACAGAATGAATAGGGGAGATACAAATTAAGACATGGAGTCAGGGAGGTATTGGGACAGAGAAGGGACCTCTATAAGATCTTTAGTTCCTAGTCTGAGTCAATATGGAAGCCACTGCAGGTTTCTGAACAGAGGAGTGACATGGTTTGACTTATAGTTTTGTAGTTATTCAACTCGATTCTCTTCAACCAGAATGATTGTTTATTACATATCTGGCAGAGAACTAAGAAATGAAAGATGCAAAAATGAATTAAGATAAAGCTCCTGCCCCTGAAGAACTCCTCATCTTGTAGGAAGATGTGGACAATTACCAGATTCAAAACAGATAATAAGAACTTCAGTGGTATGTAAACAAAATGCTGTGAGATTACAAATGAGAAAGCAAATTATTTTCTTGCAGGAGAAAAATAATAAGAAATTACATAACATGCAGTCTAGACCTCAAAAAAATTAAGATTTTAAGAGAAGAAAGAAGAAATAAATAGAATGTCAGGGTAAAGAACAATATGCACAAAGACAAAAAGGCATTAAAAATATGCAGTGTGGTATCCAAAGCAATCTACAGATTCAATACAATTCCTATCAAAATACCAATGTCATTGCTCACAGAATTTTTCTAAATCTTAAAATTAATGTGGAACCAATAAAGCAACCTGTGGTACCTGAATAGCCAAAGCAATCTTATGCAAAAAAAAAAAAAAAA
>NW_012114711.1:6047974-6054455 GCF_000951035.1 Colobus angolensis palliatus | reverse complement strand
AAAATTGCACTTTTACCTTCTAAATTTATACCAAGAAAAAATACTCAGTGTGGTCATCAAACAGTAGTAAGGTGTCTGCACAAAAATAAAAGACATGAAGCAAGAAATGTGAGTAAGGGTCATAGTGTAACAGACATTGTTAACACCCTAGATTTTTACTTTTTCTTCCACAGAATAATCTTACTAAACAGGAATGCCTTAAAAATATTTTATGATTAAGTTGTGAAAGATTAAAAACTATATTGACCTCTTGGAGATTCAGTTCATTCTGGAGAAAAAAACTTTGCAGTAAAGGGACTTGTTTAACTTTAATCTAACATTTCATTTGGGCACTGAACTCTTCGGAGCTCTTTTTTTTTTTTTTGAGGCGGAGTTTCACTCTTGTTGCCCAGGCTGGAGTGCAATGGCGTGATCTCAGCTCCCTGCAACCTCCGCCTCCCAGGTTTAAGAGATTCAATTGCCTCAGCCTCCTGAATAGCTGGGATTACAGGTGCCCACTACCACACCTGGCTAATTTTTGTATTTTTAGTAGAGACGGGATTTCATCATGTTGACCAGGTTGCTCTCAAACTCCTGACCTAGGTAATCTACCCGGCTTGGCCTCCCAAAGTGTTGGGATTACAAGCATAAGCCACCACTCCCAGTGTAGCTTTTTAAATTAACATTCTGGCCTGGGAGTGGTGGTTCACGCCTGTAATCCCAGTGTTTTGGGAGGCTGAGACAGGAGGATAGCTTGAGGTCTGGAATTCAAGACCAGCCTGAACAACATAGTGACACCCCGACTTTACAAAAAATAAAAAAATTAGTTGGGCATGGTGGTACACACCTATAGTTCTAACTACCTAGGAGGCTGAGGCAGGAGGATCACTTGAGCCCAAGAGTTGTAGGCTGCAGTGAGCTTTGATCACGTCCCTGCCCTCTAGCCTGGGTGACAGAGCAAGACCCTATCTCTATGGAAACAACAACAATAACAAAACATTGGGCAGAAGCAGAATTCACCAGTTTGGGAATACTCTCAAAAGCAACAAGGGATATTGTAGGAATTTGAGTATGAAGTAGGGGTGGGGTATTGAGCAACATCATAGTATCTGGGTTTTGGAAACCTAACTCTTAAGGAATGCTATAAAGGCAGGATGACTACTTTGGGAATACAGCAGTAGAATAGGATGAAGCTAAAAATAAATGCAAACTTAGTTGTCACCTTTCCCTTAATCTCTCTTCAAGAAAATTTTAAAGAACACCGGATCTTATGTAAGGACTTAAGCAATTAACATTTCTTCTGATAAGTCTCAAAGAAAAACGCTAAAACACAATGTGAACTGGTAATGCGTATTCATCTTTATTCAGAACAGTGGTACTAGCCTAAATTAGATTTCATTGAATTAATGTAGCAGTGAGAAAACTTGGGAGTATATTTAGCTTGTGTATTAAGTACGGGTTTTATTTTTAGATTCTAGCTTTTCATTTTTTTTTCTCAGAGCAATAAGGGCACATTAAAAACCATACTATAGAATTAAAAGGAATATTGAAAAGTGAATTTAATCAAGCGATATTTTTAGATTAGGGTATGCCAAAAATTCTGCTTGCTTGCCTTTATAAAACTTCAAATACATGTCATGCCATACTGATGAGTGCTTCAACTTTTCACACTTTGGTTTCCAGAAAACCTTCAAATATAATCCTTTAAGAAACATCTCCCAATAATTCAATTTTAGTAAGAACTGCAATGATGAAAGAAGGTAAAAGCTACCAACTTCAGTTGGTATAAGTTATAGTGTAGCTTGTTTAAGTCCCTATTTTTGGTCCAAAACCAAGTATTTAACCTAATTAAGATGCACTTGGATTTAATTTAAAAGAAAACAACAAAGACAATCTTAACCTTTACATCTTATGGGTCAAGAAAGTCCCAATCAACAATTCTCTAGTGAGAATAAAAAATCCTGTTCTTTTCTTCAGATATTTCTGAGATTAATAAACTAAAAGTCTAAGAAAGAGTTATTTATACTTTCTGCAATCATGAACACATCAACATTAGGTGTAAAAGATTACTCATAATCATATGTTATATATTTTTCTTTTTACATTGATCACATGTACCTATTTTGGATACAAGACAAATTTGAATCAAAAGATACCCACTTGTGGCTTGGTGTGGTGGCTCATGCCTGTAATACCACTTGTGGCCTGGTGCGGTGGCTCATGCCTGTAATACTTTGGGAGGCCGAAGTGGGTGGATCACAAGGTCAGGAGATCGAGGCGGATCACGAGGTCAGGAGATCAAGACCATCCTGGCTAACACGGTGAAACCCTGTCTATACTAAAAATACAAAAAATTAGCTGGGCGTGGTGGCAGGTGCCTGTTGTCTCAGCTACTTGGGAGGCTGAGGCAGGAGAATGGTGTGAACTCGGTAGGCGGAGTTTGCAGTGAGCCAAGATTGCGCCACTGCACTCCAGGCTGGGCAACAGAGAGAGACTCCATCTCAGAAAAAAAAAAAAAAGATACCCATTTGTTACTCTAATATAAGACTGCTAGGACTAAAAAATGATGCTTCTCACCATTTAACAGAATAGGTTATGGAGAGTCCCTTCCTCTGTGGGAATGTCACTGGAGTTGTGAGAAAAAGGTATTGGGAGCACACCAAATCCCAGTTACACAAGTTCCTTTCCACGTTTTTTGGAGAGAAGAAAGAAGAATGTCAGATGAGAATGGAAAAACAATGGACATAGATGATGTCACTTTGCACCAGACCCTAGAGAGAAGGGGATGGATGTTTGAACTAATGCCACCAGGAAAAGGTCAGAGCCTTTCAAGATCAGTGTCAGCCTGTCGGGTCCAATTTTAGTATTTAATCTGCCTAATTTAGATTATTTGCTCATGACTATGATACTTTAAAAATAGTAATTTTTTTCAGGTTATTTAATCATTTAAATACTCCAGTGGGCTTGATAACTCTTACTAAAACTAGCAGACCATAATAAAACTTACAGAATGGAAATACATATATTACACAGGAATCTTAACCATGGACAGAGAATTATGGTATTTTAAAGTGTTATGCAATTAATGTTTGTCCCCTCCCCACCCCTCAAGTTCTCTGTTAAAATCCTAACCCCAAAGTGTATTTGGAAGTAGGGCCATTGGTAAGTGATTAGATCATGAGCATGTGGCTCCCATGAATGGGATTAGTCCCCTTAATAGACCCCACAGAGCCCCCTTACCCCTTCCGCCATGTGAGGGCACAGTGACAAGAAAGCAGTCTGTGAACCTGGAAGTAGGCCCTAACCAGGCATTGAATCTGCTTGTGTCTTGATTTAGTACTTCCCAGGCTCCATAACTGTAAGAAATATGTTTCCTTTGTTTGTAAGCCCACAGTCAATGGCAGCTTACAGCAGCCTAAATAGAATTGAAGATGTAAGTTTTCAAAGGACTCAAGAGATGAGTTATTTCTATCTCTAAAGGAAGTTGAAGCCTTGAGCTGTCAAGTGATATGCTGAATACGCCCTATTTGAGGTAGAGCCAGGGTTAGAACCCAATGGAAGAAGATATTTTCAATCTTCTTCCATTCCACCGTTTTACACTATGTTAACAGTTATTGCTAAGTTTGTTCTAAAACAGTGATTTTCCATGAACAAAAAAGGGATTTATTATCAAGAGACTGGGAGTTACTATGTATTGTATCTCCTTTTTGGGACTACACAACATACATTACAGCATCAAAGACTCCCAGAAGTCTTTTAGAAACAAAGATGTGAACTGTTAATTGTTGCTCTCTCTGAGAATCAGTGTCCTTCCTAAGCATACCCTTAGAACTGCTGCAGCACAGCTTCTTGCCTGTAAGTCTTTTTCTACTGATGGATCGGGCACCAGACATTTTTTGCAGATGTAGAAACATTTCTTTGATGATTTAATTATCTTTGTGGCTCAGGATCTGTAAAACATGGCACATGGTTTTCATTATTTGTTCCAAACTATTAAAAGAGATAAATGAACAGGAAAACATGCCTAACAGATATGGTGAATTTGAAACATGTTAAATTTCTGTATGCTGTAAACTTTATGCTACAAACGTCACCACCAACAAAAATATGCATGGCAGTACATGTTTTTATTTGGTATTTCCAACTAATCATAGCCTACTAGCAAAGTGGCAGGCAGTAGTTGGTCATTTTTCTCAGACAGGAATTTGAGTGATTCATTCTTGAAGATTCATTCATAGGAATGGGTTACTACCTGAATGCTATGTGGGCCCTTTTTTTTTAATGTCTCAGAATCTGAAGTTCCATATGATTTTGTTTTCTGCTCCTTATTGTGTAGTCGGTAACTGTAATTAAGGCAAGAAATGGTTACCTTTTCTGTTATTTTTCCTAGATAGCATGGACTAAGGTAATACGGTACTGGTAGCAGCAGTGAGGTGACTGCAAAGTTCTGGAAATGTGGCTGTTGAAACAAATGATTTTTGGAAAATGCAATTAAGAAATGATACTACCAAAACATCCCTCAAATAGTAGTGATTAAGAACTGAAAAGAAAAATCACTGAGGTTCTTGACAGCTTCGATGCTTTCATTAAACCAATACCATGTCATATTTCATGAAGACAATCATCGATAATTAAGGGACAAAAATCCAGTAAAACTCAAAGTTACTGGATTTGTTCCGTTATAGATGGAAATAAACCAAATGGTTGTGAGTAAAATCTAGAAATGGAGAAACATTACTACATTACTAGTAGTAATAGCAAGGTCTTAAAACTTGTTTTTGGAACTCATCTGACAAGGTCTTACAGGTTAATAAAAAGGATTAATAGACTAGATGAATAGATAAGATGATCAACCAAGTCTTCATATAGCTTTGGAGAAACAAGCAGAAGCGTGATAGGAATTGAGAGTGAAAAGTGTGACCTTTGTTTCCAGCAAGAAAACTTGTTTCTATTTAGGATGAAGCTAATTGTTAATTTTTGTTTCCTTTGAACTCTGTCTTCCTGTTTTGAGCATTTTACACAAGGTTAGCTTTCTTCATTTCATTGCCTATAATGTGGAAATAATTCAGCAACTGAACTTGCAGCTCCTCAGCAACCATAATGAAAACAATAATACTTCCCCAAGAAGGTTACGTGTCTCAGGTCAATGGTGGTGTGACAGAGATGTCCCTATCTTTTATGGAAGCTAAGCTCTGCTTTGCAAATCTTCACTCATCAGAGGAATGTTCCCATAAACACTGGTATTTGAGAATGTGTATTTTGAAAATGTGAAGTATAAATATATCTTATATAAAATATGAGGGATTTATTACTATACCCATTTTAAAACAGCCTAAACTAAGGATTTCTCTCACCCTATCCTCTCTCACAAGGGTGGGAAGATACTGAAGTTATAACAAAACACTCTTCAATATTAGAAGTGAGTGCTAAGTGAATGGAATTGGTTTTGACAGGTGTCTCTTAGCAAGACGGTTTCTGTAGCTGATTCTTCCTGAAGGACTTCCACATTCAGTGGAATAATGCTATCAAAAATTCGAGTGCATGTGTTAATTCAATTGGCTTTTACCATTTTTGCTTAGGAAGCTCACAGCCAGAATTAGCACATATTCAGCATCAAACGAAAAGATGTGTGTACCAATCAGTTTTAGATATTTTAAAAAACATCTCACTCAAAACTAAGAGTAACATTAATATTCAAGCAAATTAATGTTACTTCTGTCAAACTAGGAGGATCATGGATCTTGAAGGGATTCATCTGTGAAATAAAGATTACATATTAAGCCATTATCACCAAGATTGTTGTGTAGTGGGAATTCCTGTTATTTGATTCAGACAGTATAACACTTATCATTGTAAAAACATCCAAATTAGAATCCTTGTCAGGAAAATATAGTGTAAAAATATGGGCTAAATAAGGGCCCCCCAAAAGATATGTCCATGTCTTAAATGCTGGGATGCATGAGTGTGACTTTAATTAGGAAAACGGACCCAGGCAGATATAAATAAGGTAAGGATTTTAAAATTTCACTTATTTATTTTAAGTTCAGGGGTACATGTGCAGGATGTGCAGGTTTGTTACATAGGTAAACGTATGCCATGGTGACTTGCTGCACCTATCAACCCATCTCATAGGAAGGTAAGGATCTTGAGATAGGAGATCATCCTGGATTATCTAGGTGGGCCCTAAATCCGATGACAAGGGTTTCTAAGAGTAAGGAAGAGGGAGATTAGACAGACAGACAGAGGAGAAGGCAATATGAGGACAGAGGCAGAAATTGGGAAGATGTAGCCATAAGCTCAGGAATGCAAGGGCAGCCATCGGGGTGGAAGATGCAAAGATTCTTCCCTAAAGCCCCTAGAGGCAGTGTATTCCTATTAAGTTTTGGGCATCTAGCCTCCAGAGCTGTAAAAGAACACATTTCTTTTGTTTCAAGCCACCAAATGTAGGGCAATTTATTATAGTAGCTGAGGAAACTAATACATCAGGTTTGTATTCTTCTTG
>NW_012114711.1:6025043-6047924 GCF_000951035.1 Colobus angolensis palliatus | reverse complement strand
TTTTTTTTGAAGCAGGATCTCACCCAGGCTGGACTGCAGTGGTATGATGAAAACTTACTGCAGCCTCGACCTCCCATCTCAGCCTTGTAACTGGCTGGGACTACAGACATGCATCATTACGTCCAGCTAATTTTTAAATTTTTTGTAGAGACAGGATCTCACTCCATCACCCAGGTTGGAGTGCAGTGGCACAATCACAGGTCACTGCAGCCTCGACCTCCTGGGCTCAGGTGATCCTGCCCCTTCAGCCTCCTGAGTAGCTGGGACTAGAGGCACATGCCACCATGCTCAGCATTTTTTTTTGTATTTTTTGTAGAAGCAGGGTTTTGCCATGTTGCACAGGCTAGTCTGGAACTCCTGGGCTCAAGTGATCAGCCCATCTTGGCTCCCCAAAGTCCTGGGATTACAGGTGTGAGCCACCATGCCCAGTCAGTGTCTTCATCTTTAAAAAGTGATTTCTGAACTAAAAAATAAAAATAACACCACCACCATTATTTGCAAAATTCCTTACAGTAATCCTGTGAGTTACATGATAAAACTCATTTTAATAATCTCAGAGAGGTCAAAATGTGGAAACTGAAATTTTGCTGACTCAAACCTTGGTCTGCCTTTGTTGTCTTCATCCTTCAATGCATACTATGTTTAAAACACTGTAATCACTCTTGTGACACAGAGTTTACAGGCTAGCAGAGAATACAAGTATTAAATAAGCAACCAAATCCAAGCTCATTTGAATTTTATCTAAACAAAAGTAATAATATCTGTTAGGTCTGCAAAATGGTGATGGCAGATGCTGATTATCATCAAATACTTACCTATTTTATGCACAGGATTTGCATAAAAATAAGATCATTTTCCTTGTAACAGAAGCAAGTCAAGAAAATGCACAAGTTATGGATGGCAGAAAAAGATAGCTCATTGGTCATCCTCTGAACTGCTTTTACAGAAGGTGGATAGGTCTATGACAGACATCAAACTTGCCCTGCTACAACCAAAGCAGTTGGATAAATTCATGCAACACTCAGAAAATAAAGTGATTTTCCTGGACTTAGGACTTGGTGGCTGATTTGCCTGGCATGTTAAATAGAAAGTTCTCAAGCAGAACATTGCACAGCAAGCTTGTCAGCTGGGGGTCCCAGTCACATCGAGCACATCTGCCTACTTAGGCCCCTACTTTGCTGTGCTTGACCGATTCTGCTCCTTTCCCTTCTGAGGAGCTTGTGAAACGACTATCCCTGAAGATCTTTCAGAAAAAACAGCAAGCATCTGTCCTAGATGGCTGGGTCATTTACTTGATGGAAGGCAGCAAGCGGGCCCAGTGTATCTCTCGAGATCCCCTATGGCTCAATGCCCTTCTCCAGTTCACTTCACCACAACTAATCCCTTTACATGGCCCCAAATACAGAAGATGGAACCTGGTCCAGGTGAGGCAGTAGCACTCAGAAGATGAAGATCTAACGAACTCAGGTTTGAATTCCAACTTCACCACTTAACGGTGTGACTCCATCTAAATTACTTTCCTTGACTTCATCTTGGTTTTCTCATTTTAAAAAGAGATAATAATTTTTCCCCTAAATAAGAAGTGAAATTATGCTTGCAAATCGTGTAACCTGGCATGTGGTAAATGCAAAGCACTAAATGGCAATTGCTGCTATTATTATAATCATCATTATTATTAATTGTACCTTCTCAAAGGAAGAGCTACCTTACTTGGATACTCTACTAAATGGCTAAACACCATAAGCATTTTTTCTAGTCTATTTTAACCAGAATTAAGGGCCAGTTCCAAACAACGGAAAACTTTACCCTTAATCTTGCAATCAGATATATACTTTTCCAAGTCTCTTCTAATTCAGCTTCTTATTCTCTTTAAAAAAAAAAAAAAATCTCTACATTGTTCTTTGGGTTACCCTCTATTTTCTACCAAAATAAATTTGAGGCCAGGCATGATGGCTCACGCCTGCAATCACAGCACTTTGGGAGGTCAAGGCAGGTGAATCACTTGAGGTCAGGAGTTTCAGACCAGCCTGGCCAACATGGTGAAATTCCATCTACTAAAAATACAAAAATTCACTGGGCTTGGTGGCGCAAGCCTGTAATGCTAGCTACTCAGGAGGCTGAGACAGAAGAATCGCTTGAACCCCGGAGGCGGAGGTTGCAGTGAGCTGAGATCATGCCACTGCACTCCAGCCTGGGCAACAGAGCAAGACATTGTCTCAAAAGAAAAAAAGAAATCTGAGTTGCATCCACTTTGGCAACTAGGTCAGGGCTAAGCCTTCTCAGGCATGGCAATTTCCTAATAATGAGGGTGCATAATAATAACTAAACATAATTCCACACTTCACATGTGTCATATCTTCAATTCTTGCAAGTGCCCCATGGATTAGGAATTACTGTTTTACAGATGAGAAAACAGATTCAGAGTAAAGGACCTTCCCAGAGACACAGAGGTAATAGAAGAAGTCAAAATTTCAACCTCCACAATCTGGTTCTAGAGACCAGTATCTAATTTACTATGCTTATCTTGAACGGACAGGCAAATTCCTAGGGCTCCCGAGTTCATTTCATTAAGACTAAATGAATGCAGCATCTACATGGTAAAGATCCACCTGATTATGCAGTAGAGGAAATCCTCAAAGGCATAAAGAGAAAATAAAATAAAGGGGAATCCTTAAAAGCATCAGGAGAAAAAAAAAAAGGACAGATAGAATCAGAACGTTTTTTCAGTTTCTTAGAAGATCGATATGCTCTTGTAGGTAGAGACCAAAGTCTTTGAGTGTTATATCTTTAAAAAAGAAAATTTTTCTTGTCATTTCTGACAACAAATACAGAGGTTATCCTCTCCTGCAGGCCCTGGGATGCTAGCAGGGTTGCAGGGCTGGCTAGGGGCATTGGGTGATTCTAACAAAAGCTATTCAGCTATTGAGCTTAATTGTGTTTCCATTTAAGGGTTGGCATTCTAATGACTATTTTTTTAGAGCCTCTGAGGATAAATGCTTTTCCATTTGACCTTTAGAATAGGAGTCTTTATGGGATTACAGTTTAATTGGAAAAGAATTTAACAAGACAGTATATTTTTCCAAAGATTGTGGAGAATAATTAGCCAAATAATAGTATTTAAAAATTATCATATCGTAGATCCTTCTTTCATATGTATTTTTAAAAGTTTGCTTTTGAACATCTTAATTCAGTAAGAATGTTGTGAATGGGCAGCTGTGTCATTTGAGAGATCAATTATTTCTATCTCCAAGTTCTATTTTATCATGATAGTATGAGGTAATACATGTTCCATCAGCTTATATTCCACTGGGTTAAATAATTCCAAATTATATCACACAGTGAAATGAGTGGGTGTCTGCAAAATGGAAGGCCACAGTACACAGAAGACAATTCGCATTTCAAAAATCCATTTCCCTTGTGTGCCTCAATTACTTCTCTCTTCCCCAAATGCCCACTTGAAATTAATGCTTAGAACTATGCCTGGTACATCGTAAGTACCCAATACACATTAGCTATTTCTGTTATGGTGATGACTTGATGGTATATAGTTGTTACTCTTATTATTACATTATATATTATTAATAATACTATAGGCCGGGCACAGTAATCCCAGCACTTCGGGAGACTGAGGTGGGCATATCATTTGAGGTCAGGAGTTTGAAACCAGCCTGGCCAACATGGTGAAACCTCGTCTCTACTAAAAATACAAAAAAATTAGATGGGCGTGGTGGCAAGCGCCTGTAGTCCAAGCTACTCGGGAGGCTGAGGCAGGAGAATGGCGTGAACCCGGGAGGCGGAGCTTGCAGTGAGCCGAGATCGCGCCCCTGCACTCCAGCCTGGGCGACAGAGCGAGATTCCGCCTCAAAAAAATAAAATTTAGCCAGGTGTGGTGGTGGATGCCTGTAATCACAGCTGTTCAGGAGGCAGAGGCAGGAGAATCGCTTGAACCCGGGAGGCGGAGGTTGCAGTGAGGCAAGATCACACCACTGCACTCCAGCCTGGGTAACAGAGCAAGACCCTGCCTCAGAAAAAAAAAAAAAAAAACCCACAAAACAATATGGCAGGACTGTGTGATAAGAACACTTGTGCATGAGCTAATCTAATGAACCAACCAATTGTGCTATTGCATCCCCATTTTACAGATGATGAAAAAGACTCAGAGAAGTTAAATAATGTGCCTGTGATTAAATGGCTGGTAAGTGACCTAGACTAAATCTGAACGCAGGGAATCCAATTCCAGAAAATGCAATTCAATCATTACAGGATTCTTCTTTCTCTATTATTACCTCGTAAAAAGTTCAGACATTGACGAAATAAACACTATGGCTTTTATAGCAATAATTCTGGTATGTAATGATCACTGTATATCTCTTTGGTTTACTCCTTAAGCGGTAAACTAATTTTTGTCAGATGCCTTTTATATTTATTTTATTTATTTATTTTTGAGACGGAGTCTCGCTCTGTTGCCCAGGCTGGTGTGCGGTGGCACAATCTCGGCTCACTGCAACCTCCACCTCTTGGGCTCAAGCAATTCTCCTGCCTCAGCCTCCCAAGTAGCTGGGACTACAGGTGCCTGCCACCACGCCTGGCTATTTTTGTATTTTTAATAGAGACAGGGTTTCCCCATATTGGCCAGGCTGGTCTTGAACTCCTGACCTCAGGTGATCTGCCCACCTCGGCCTCCTAAAGTGCTAGGTTTACAGGTATGAGCCATGATGCCCGGCCCAGATGCCTTTTAAAATAATCTTTGCAATAATTTACATAACAAATCAAATAGCTAATTTTTTTTTTTTTTTTGAGATGGAGTCTCGTGCTGTCACCCAGGCTGGAGTGCAGTGGCACAATCTCGGCTCACTGCAAGCTTCGCCTCCCAGGTTCATGCCATTCTCCTGCCTCAGCCTCCTGAGTAGCTGGGAAGACAGGCACCTGCCACCACGCCCGGCTAATTTTTTGTATTTTTAGTAAAGATAGGTTTCCCTGTGTTAGCCAGGATGGTCTCAATTTCCTGACCTTGTGATCCACTCGCCTCTGCCTCCCAAAGTGCTGGGATTACAGTTGTGAACCACCGCGCCGAGCCGATTTTCTTAAAATACTTTCAAGTTTTTGTTATTCCTCTTAACTATCAAGGTCAAACTGTATGTTCATAGCATGAATCAAGTATACCAATTTATAACCCAGTTTTTGCATGAATGAGTGCCAAGAAACGATAGTTGAAATAAAAAATAGAACCATTTGAATAAATTACTGAGGTTACTTACTGCATTTAAGGTTAATATTTTATTTTTGGTCTCAAGAGTGACAATCAGATTTCACTCTCCTGAACAGCTGCTCTCCCTGATCTGTGATGGTGGTCACTATGTAATTCAATTGCACTTCACAGAAATGGATCTAATAATTTTTAAATACAGAAAATCATGAGCAAAACAACATTTTTTTCTTGAAGCTGAGTCACTCTTGGCTCCAGCAGAACCTTTTTAAAAAAAATTTCCAGAAGATAATGACTTTTAAAATGACAGATATGGGTTTTGATAATTACCAATACTGTTCATCATTATTTCAGGTAATCAAGAGGTGGTGGTGAGGGGTGGGAATCACTTTCTTGTCTTTCAGTCTAAACTCAAATTGAAATGGGGTAATTCCCTTGATCCTTTCACAGCACTTGTGAAGGGGTAGCTTGCTTACTCAGCCCACAGATCTCAACCCCTTGAGGGAGGGGGAGCATGCAGGTAATCAGGTGCAGAGGCTGGGACAAGCACTTCTGGGCAGCTGGCAGGAGCAGAACTCTGTGCAGAACCGCTGTAGTATCTAGGGGTTGCCTGGGGCCCCTGGAGCCCCAGAAAGTATGTGTTACAGTGTGCTCTTTTAGCTTTGCTGTCCATGGACAGCTTAAGTGTTAAACAACTCAGTGGAGGGTCAGTCTGACAGCGTCTTGCACCCGCACCCGGGTCCTTGTCCAGCATCCAGGAGGAATGAGGTAACACAAACAAACTGGAGGGTGGTGAATGTGGAGGCTTTCATTGCCAATGAAAGTGGCTCCCAGCAGGAAGCGGGGGCTGGAAAGGGGATGGAGGACGAGGGTGGTCTTCCCCTGGAGTGTGGGTGCCAGACTCCTTTCTAACCATCCCCAGCCCACATCCTCTCTGACTGTAGTCTCCGATGTCCAGCTGGTTCTTCACCTCTCAATATCCAGACACCTCTTCTCTCCTCTGTCTGCCATGCCTCTCTGCTCTGCCAGTGAGGTCTGGGGTTTTTACGGGTACAGGATGCAGGGGCAGGGTGGGCCAGGGTGGTTCTGGAAAAGGCAACATTTGGGTGGGAAAACAGGAAGACATGTTCTCACTTTGGGCCATGGGTCCAGGCTTGAGGGTGTGGCCCTCACCAGGGACTGCCCTTCTACCCAGTATTTCCCTGCCTCCTGTCCATATCAGAATATCCACTTCAGCAGAGCCACCACATGGGGTGGTAGCACAAATTATGCAATGTAATCCTGCCATTTGAGAGGCTGACCACTCCTTGTTGAGTTTCCTTCAAGTTCCCATCGATCACAAAACCAGCTGTATTTTCACCACAACTTATTTGCTTTATACATTTGGGATTATTAATTTTATATGTTAATTTGACTGGGCCAAGGAGTGCAAAGCTTAAACATTATTTCTGAATGTGTTGTAAGGGTGTTTCCAGCTGAGATCAGCATTGCAATCAGTGGACTCAGCAAGGTACACTGCCCCCGAACTGTGCAGTCGGCATCATTCAATCCACTGAAGGCCTGAGCAGAACAAAAGAAAGAGGAAGAGGAATTCATTCCTTTTGCTTCCTGCCTGCCTGCTGAGCTCAGATATTGCTTTTCTCCTGCCCGTGGCCTGGAATTTACACTATCAGCACCCCTGGTTCTCAAGTGTTCAGGCTTGGACTGGAATTATACCACCAGCTTTCCTAGGTTTCTACCTTGCAGACAGAAGGTCATGGGACTTCATGCTCCATAATCATGTAAGCCAATTCATCATATTAAATCTCTCTCTCTCTCTCTCTCTATATATATATATAATATATATGTGTGTGTGTGTATGCATGTACAAATGTGTATTTATATACAAATAGAACACATGTATGTGCCCATGTCTTTGACTAGAAGAATGAATAAATAAGACTCTGGGGGTTATGGTGTCCAGGACCAAGTAAGCCAAGTTTTAAGAGTATATCCAAGCAGGAACTACTCAAGTGTAATCACCCAAGAACTCAAAAAGAAAGAACTCATTGGTTTAAAATCTTATCTATACTCGTCTCAGCACTTATGTCTGTAGGAGAAAGGGACTAGTGCTTATTGAATACCTTCCATGAGCCATAGTATTAAATTCTTAAAACCATCTGATGAGGTGAGTCATATTATTTCTTCTATCAGAGGGGGAAATGAAGTTCAGAGAGATTAAATACTTGCTCAAAGTGAGATGGCTGTCAGGTGGCAAGTACAGATGGGATTTTAATCCAGCAACGTCGGCTACCAAAACTCTGCTTTTTCTAGGTCACTGTAGCGCTCCCATGTTATTTCTCCCTGCCTAATTGCTTTTTCTCAGTGAAAATATTGCTGGGTTTTGCCTGGGTTCAGATCTTATTTCTCATGGCATCATCTCAATTTTGACATATTGTACCAATACGATTCAGCCCCAAAAGAGTTATTTTAATTAAGTCACATATATTAATGGTATATCACACCTAGAAGGGATCTTAAAAACGATCAAGTTATTCAACCTCGTTTATTTTGCAGATAAGGAGAATGAAGAGCAGGATGGTTACATGCCCTGCCCTTCTTCCATAAAGACCAACGAAGACAGCAGGAGTTGAACTTCTTTCCTTCCTTGGGGGGTTAAATGGATTGCTTAAGTTATAACCCATCCTTGCAGTCTGGGTCAATTTACTAGTATACATTTGATAAATGTTACCTGTAAAATGACTCCTAGAATCCAGCATGGAAGATTCCTTAGTGGTCACAAAATCATAAATGCACCAGAATGAGAACCAAAACATTTAGACATCAGCTGAAAGCCATTTTGCTAAGGGCAAGCTGAGCCTGAAATGCAAACCACTTAACTTCCAGCTTGATGTTCTTTCAGTGCTGAAAAGAACTGCAGTCATCACATGATTTTTCTTTCCTTAGTTTGGTTTTATAAGCATCAGAGTACAGTCTAAGTGTGAATATTATTTCTACCACTTCTTAGTTGTATGACTTCAGTCAAAGACCTTAACTTCTCTAAAAACCAGTTTCCTCTTCTGAAAAAAGGGTCTAATTATATTTTCCCTATATTGTGTTTTGAAGATCAAATGTATGTGGAAGTGTGCAATAAACAAAGTTGAGTAAATGAGCCCAAAGTGTGTTGTGCTTGCCTAGCATAATGATTAAATTGTTTTCAAAACAGTATAGGTGGTAAGGGAGAGCACATGAGCTCCAGTCTGCCATAATATCCACCTGTCTCTTTTGGCCTTGTATCCATTCCCCGTTCACGCATTCATGTTACATACCCAGTCCCCACACACGATTGAGTTTCTCTTTCCTGAAAGAATAATAAAAAATGGTAGTTGTTATTATCCCAATTTTCTAAATGTCTACACGTAGAAATTTCAGCAGGAAATACAGTAAAGATAACCAATCTGTACAACCTAACATTTGAAATCCTAACAGAATAGTCTATTCCCTGACAAACATACACCCAGAAGACCAGAAAGTCTTATGGTTAATAAAATAGTATATTGACCTTTCCTAGGGAATCATGCATGGCATCTTTATTACAAATATTGTAAATTGAAAACGAAGCAAGAAAATTATAGAGTTCCACTAACTAAAGAACGGATTCATCATGAACATTCATTAAATGTCAACCTGGTGGATTAGGAACAGCAGCAATTAGCCTGCAGTGATCAAATGATATTTCAAAATGCCAAAAATGGATTCGTCTTTAAGTTACAGCTCTTCTACAGTCTTGAGTTCAAATGCTGTTTTATAACATGAGAGACATGAAATTTGTTTGAGATTTTTCTAAGCATTGCAAATATTTCAGCACTAAAATACTGTTAGCTTCAATTACTCTAGAGAAAAGTTTAGAAGTTAAAAAGTTTAAAAGCCTGGATCCTGCCGAGAAAAAGCCTGAATCCTGCTGAGAAAAACCACAATTAGTTTCTAACTACTTCCTTTGGTTCCTACTATAACCCCTTATTCCTTCTGATCCCTTGATCTCAGTGATAATCCAGTGAACTGCCTCTGGAGATAAAGGAGAGACACCCTGTGAAAACAATAGGTATAGTGTGGAGAGGGACAGGAAGTCCTAATAATAGCATTCAGACTGCAGCTAACAGCTGTGACCTTCTGCAAGATGAATTATCTCCAAGGCCCCAGTCTGCCTCCCCTTTATTTTTATTTATTTTTTCGAGACAGAATCTTGCTTTGTCACCCAGGCTGGAGTGCAGTGACATGGTATGGCTCAATGCAGCCTCGATCTCCTGGGCTCAAGTGATCCTCCCACCACAGCTTCCTGAGTAGCTAGGACTACAGACACGTACCGCCACTATGTCCTGCTAATTAAAAAAAAAAAAAAAAAAATTAGTAGTGAGAAAATCTCACTATGTTGCCCAGGCTGGTCCTGAACTCCTGGCCTCAAGCAATCCTCCCACGTCTGCCTCCCAAAGTGCTGTGATTACAGGCGTAAGCCACCACACTGGCACTCCTCACCTTTAAAGTTAGGGAACTGGATCAGTATTCTCTAGGATCCCTGACATAGCTAAGTAAATATATGGATCAGGCCAGGACACCCAAGAGAAACACAGAACTGATTTCAGGTCACTCATTGGTCCTAAGATGATGATCCCTTTGAAAGCACTTCATAAACATGAAGTTGCTTTTCCTCACCACAGGGCTTTAGGATTCATGCCTTCTTTTTCTTTTGTTATGCATTAAAGAGCAGAGAAATAAAGAAAAGCAGTAGCTTATCCCGAAAGCCCCAGGGAATGGGCACTAAAAAGATTTTCAAAGTGTGATGTTACTAGTTTTTGATCCCCAAACTGAATCATGACTCCTGGTCTCCTGTTTGCCCAGTGGTATATTGTAACTTCTTAGAGAAACAGCGGGACATTATGCTAATTCTTTGTTAATAAGGAAGGCAGGACCATTTAGAAACTGTCGATTCCTTCCCATTAAAGCGAACACACACACACACACACACACACACACACACACACACACACACACACAGAAGGTAGGAATCAGTTATGGGTATGTATTATATTTTCAAGTCTTCAAGACCACTAGGAAGCTGTTGCATCATGGAAGGCAGACTGAAAGGGTTCATACAGCATCCAGAGGTAACTTGCCATAAACCACCAATAAAATTCTGAGCCCCCCCCCGCTACCATTTAACAGACTTCCTCCTCAACCAGGGCTCTTAAGATGTAACCTGAAAGACTGATTCAGGTCACAAAGGGAAGAGGGGTCAGACATGTCTCATTATACCTCTCCACCATTAACATCAACACAGACTTAAGTCTGATAAGAAACACTTTACAGCCTGTTCTCTCTGAAGCCTGCTAGCTAAAAGCTTCATCTGCATAATAAAACTGGTCTCCACCACCTCTTATGGCAACCCAGATATTCCTTTATATTGCTTAAATTTACCCAAAGCCTGGAAGCATCCCATACCTTTGAGCTGTCCCACCTTTCTGGACCAATACAAAGTATTTCTTAAATGTACTTGATTGATGTCTCATGCCTCCCTAAAACGTATAAAAAAGCAAGCTGCACCCCGACCACTTGGGCACATGTTCTCAGGACCTCCTGAGGGCTGTGTCAGGGGCCATGGTCACCCATATTTGGCTCAGAATATATATCTTCGAATAGTTCAATTAATATATTAACATTCAAATAATACCTCTTCAAATAAAGAGTTTGACCCTTTTCATTGATATTGCTCACTCACACATGTATACTTAGCATACAGCTTAGATCTCATTCACAGCACAGTATTATGCTTGCTCTTCTTCCCATTTTTTAAAAACTTTGCAAAGCATTTCACATTTGATTTGTTAATGATGATAAACCTGCAATATGGCCAACTGTTTTCTCCACAGTTTCAAAAGGAGGAATGAAGAATATAGAAGAATAAAGACTATAAATGGTATTTATTGAATTCAGTGAGTTTGAGCTTTCTGGAATTAAGATGAAAGGCACCTTTATTCCTCGTTTAGGTGGATATACTGTTTCAACTGGTCTTATGGCATGTTTGTTGGTTTCTTTCCTTTTCATTTGAACCTCACTGCTCCATGTACATTTATTTTTATTTTTCCCATTTCTACTCCTTTGAGATTTTGGCAGGACCATAATTGATTTGCCTCCTGCTTTCCTAGAGTTCCCAGAACAGTCTCATGTGCCCAAGTGGTATTTAAGTGTAGATCAAAATATTCTACTTAACTTGGGTTTGGAATTGTGAGAGATAATTACAATCAGCAAAGAATTCACAATATCTAAAATGTATAACGCAGGAATGCTAAAGATTATTTAATTCTCTATGACAAACAGCATCACAACTTTACCTCTCAGGAAATGAAAATGTATTATTATAGATATGAAAGTGGCATTTTTTCACCCACACGGGCTTGAATTTTAAGGGCATGAGTATGTACTGGGGAGTAGCAAGGACTACAAACCCTCTTGCCCTCAAGGGTCAGAAACCAGTGTTAGATGAGTGAAGTAGGCTGCTGTGATTTCATATGACACGTAAAATCGAAGTGGTAGAAGAACAAATCCATGTATAGGAACTCAGTGGCAGACATGGTTGCCAGAAATTCCATGTCTTCAAGAGAAGCTTAAAATGCAGATTGTTTTCTGGAGAAACTACTTAAAAAATATAGTGTTTTATTCTTATGTGGAAGCCAAATAGAAAACGTATAAAAGAGAACATGCCTCTATATTGAGAGTTGGAAGATCCAAAGCCTTTTAGAGATTTTAAATATGTTTTTAGGGGAACAGGGCTGAGAGGGCAGGGAATCCATTTCACAGAGGCCAACAGGCACCCATGATCTCCTACACTGTAAAGGTCCATGCAGTCAAGCACTAAATGTCTGATACCAGAAAAGGCATTAGTAAGAAAAACTGTGGTGCTTACTACAGCTAAATTGGAAATACTTTGTATCATTCTGCTTCAACATTTGGCCCTCACAATGTAGATTTGCAGGACAACTAGTTTTATCTTATTTTTATATGTAACATCTGTTGGATCGGAGTACACATCAGATATACACACTAACATTTTCTCTTTCATCACATGCTGCCTGTTACAGCTGTGGGATTAAGACCTCCCCACTACTTTTATCCTTTTATCTGGGAGTACTTAAAGTGATAATGGTCAGTTAGTTCTTCAAATAAATGAATAAATTAAAAATTTTCTCATGTCACTATCTGACGTTGGTATGAATTCTTGAGAGTTAATAGTGTACTAATTTGAAATAATGTATTGCTAATCTACTCTGTTAGCCAATTATCTTTACGAAGGCTTTTAAGGATTTGTAAGAATTTCCCCTCTCATTTTAGGACTTAACAATCACACGAATCACCACCACCACTTATTGTGTGGCTTCTAGATACTTCAAATACATGATCCTGTTTATTGCCCATGTGATGTCACAGGTATGTATTAATACCTTCCTTTTAATATTCAGAAGGGAACACTAAAGTTTTGAGGAAATTAAATGAATTACACAAAGTTCATCACACTAGTAAGTGACAGGGCTACCATTTAATCTCTGATTAGTCTCACTCCAAAGTTTCCACTTTTCAACCTCTGTTTCCATCCAACATAATGACTAAAAAAATGATAAAATTGATTTCTAAGTAGTAACCAGCTGTAGCTCATGCCTATAATCCCAGCACTTTGGGAGGCCAAAGCAGGAAGACTGATTGAGCCCAGGAATTCAAGAACAGCCTGGACAACATGGTGAAACCCCACCTCTACACACACACAAAAAATCAGCTAGGCATCATGGTGTGCACCTGAGTCAAGATTGCACCTCTACACTCAAGCCTGGGCGACAGAGTGACCCTGTCACAAACGAACACACACACAAATGAAAAAAAAAAACAAAAAACCCCAAACAACAACACAACCTGAAAAGGAAGCCATTAAATGTTGGTCTAACATTCAAGCCATTTCAACATGGTGATCTTAATAAAATCATTGCTCTAACTACCCTCCCCCCACCAGATAAAAATCATACAAACATGGCTTGCTTCCTGAAAATGCTTTCATTGTCAGCTATATATAAAACAATTACTTTGCTGATCATTTAATCATCTGAAGGAAATAAATGCCACTATGGGGCATTAAGAGGCTAACATAGTAGAGTCTGGGCTGCAATTATAATTTGTTTCTTAGCAACTAATAGCAAAAGTTATAAAGTTGGTTCTAAAACATCTATAAGAGGCAGCATTACAGCCCTGGGAATATTGTGACAGTCCTTAACAGTATAATCTTGTGAGTAATTTGCTTTTGATATTATCATAAGATAAATCATTTTGGATCTGCCTGGTCAAAGCCCTAAAGAATTCTCATTAAAAGTCATTAAAAGTGTGTTGTTTTCTTCCCCTCTCTCCCCCATTATACTGAACCCGCTGAATTGGTTATTTCATGCATTATAATAAGTTGGATGGAATCAGTATGATAAAAACAGATTCCTTTAATAACTAGGAGAAAGCAGTTCATCACTATATAATAGTTCCATTTCCTGTCTGAAACAGCACTTACTGAATGTAGTCACGGTTAGAGTAAATTAAAATTTTTATAATGAATATGAGTGAGAACAATAGGAATTTTAAAGAGTTCTATATGCTGTAAACAGAGAAAAACAGTAGTGAAATTTGAGTGTCTCTGGGTCTAACAGCTTAGGTGATTTTCTGGTGAGAACTTGCTTTCAAAAAATCACGAGTGGCTCATATTTTGAGAACATAATTTAATTTTTTGGCCTACAGGAATACTACTCCGTAATTTACCTCAAAATCTTTAAAGTAATTGTATCATGCTTTTCTCTTATACATACATGGATAACATGACATACTTCTGGGACAGTTATTTCTTAAAATCTAGGACAGGTACTGTCTACTGAGAAACAAAATTATTGGATTATAATACAAAGACATATTAATAGGTTAAGTCAATGAAAGAGAAATATACCTTTTAAAAACTTTCATAGAGAAAAGCATACAATTACTTGGTTATGCATGTTTGCAAATATGCTGGTCATATTAGAAAGAACTTGTGTCTTGGGTAAAAGGACACACATTAGAACTGACCACTTGAGGGTGTCTTGCGTGAGATACCTCCCAGATAAACCAAGAATTCATGACTCCATCTTTCCTGTTACATGCTGTGTGGCAAACAGCAAAGCCTACTCTCCTGGCTACTTTTAAGGTGACTCAGTTTATAGTTAACTGGAGGATCTGGTGCCTTGATTGGTCTTTTGTCCTTTGCTGCTACTAGAGAGGGTAGGGTCACTTGACCTGATGTTGGAGGGGTAATCCATGCCAGGTACATTAGCTAAGGCAAATCTTTATTCGGCTGAAAACTTAAGAGCAAATATATTCCCTGATAGAACCTACAAACACACTCTTAGAAATATTAGTTGGAGAGCCTTAGACGGGTAAGCGTTAACTTTCATTGTTTTCAATCTTTCTTTACTAAATTTAATGGGGGAAAGTACAATTAAACTGAGATAGATATGGAATATTGAGTAGTCTTATAGTTTCCTCATGTTAGGGGTATTAATCATAGGTTATACTAATTTCTGTTTAAATATCAGAAAATACAAATGTTATTTTCCTGAAAGCACAAAGGATCCTTAAATTCAAAGATGTCAGCTGGGTGTGTTGGTGGGCCCCTGTAATCCTTGCTGCTTGGGAGGCTAAGGCAGGAGAATTGCCTGAACCTGGGAGGCAGAGGTTGCAGTGAACCGAGATCGAGCCACTGCACTCCAGCCTGAGCAATAGAATGAGACTGTCTTAAAAAAAAAAATGTATGCTGTCTCTCCTGGAATAGAAATTAGGGATGTTCAATATATCTTATACGCATACCCACCCCCCCCACACAGTCTCTGCATCTTTTACCTAAGACATAGAAGATGCTTGAATGAAGTGGGTATGTCTGTTTCCATTTAGCACACATTTGTAACTGAGGACTTTTTACTCTATGGGCTCAGCAAAAACTTCTTACACAAAATTTAATGCAGTTAAATTTAATCAAGAGAAACCTATAGATAAATCAACAAATATTTATTGATTGTTGACTTAATAACAAGCTCTGTGCTGGGTTCCAGGGAACCAAAGAGGAGGAAGACACGGAACCTTCCCTCAAGTTTACAGTCTACCAATTCTACCAAGAGGAAAAGGAATGTCACACAAATTCACGTGTAAAAGAAAATGGATAGTCTGTCTATTAGGCCCTGAGGAATGTTGACTTTGGAGATCAAGTCACAGAGCTTGACCTTTTAATTACTTATTTTCTGTTATAGATTAACTTCCTACCTTATTTCCTCATTCCTGGCTCAGAGGAGATGGCCCTGAGATAGAAGACCCTTTGACTGAGACAACAGACCCTTTGACTATTACATCCTTAATGTGGAATATTAAATATATATAATTATTCTTTCCAAAAAGAAAAAAAAAAGAAACACTGCTTATAACCAATCAAATTGCTGTTAACTATTCACCAACCCTGTATGGAAAATGATGTAATCCTTTTCATCTTCCCCAGACCTTGCCAATATAAGAGGGGCCCTCAAATCTCCCCACTTTGGAGCCATGGCTCCACTCTTTTGGAGTCTGTGTCCTCCTGGGTGGCTATCCTCAAACTTTGTGTTCAAGTAAGTTCAATATTTAATTATTTCACCTGAATCTGGTTATTAGGATTGACATATGCAATAAATATGCTATGACACAAGTATGTATAAAATGCAAAGCACAAAGGCAGAAGGGGTCAGTTCAGCCTGAAGAGCAATACTTCAATCAACAAATATATGTTAACTGCATATATGGGTCAGGTCCAACGCTAGGTGTTGGTATTATAGGACTGAATATATTATAAAAGGTTCCTGCCCTCATGGAGCTCATATTGTAGTGAAGGAGACAGATAATAGCTTAGTGAAAAAGATAAAAATAGATAATCAAAGAGTGATAATAATTGCTCTGTTGCAAATTTTTAAAATGTTATATTATAGAAATTAAATGGGCTGGGTGCGGTGGCTCATACCTGTAATCTCAGCATTTTGGGAGGCTAAGGCAGGCAGATCACTTGAGGCCAGGAATTCAAGACCAGCCTGGCCAAAATGGTAAAAACCCTCTATGTACAGAGGAGTTTTGTATGGGGAGGAGGGCCATGGTGGGAGAACATGGGAGCAGAAGAGATGAGGCTTGAAAACAGATTAATAAGAATGAACTGGCTGGAAATAAAAACACTAAGCAGTATTTGAATTCTGAAATAAGCCAATGCAATTCCCTAAAGGAGTCCATGTGAACATTTAATTGTTACAGTCACTGTACAAAGCATATGGAACAGATCATACAAGAGTAATGCTTTTAAGATGCAAAGGCAAACCATCACTTACGTCTGCTGGAAAGTCATTACTGTCCCTCAGAGCATATGATGAATAAAGAGCACCAGCAGGCTGCTGGGTGAACGTTATAAGCCAACCAACCTTTTGCGAAGCTCAGATCACTGTCCATGCTTCCAAAGAAGGGGACTGTTCAGGCTATGGTTGAAAGGGAATTGACATAAGAATCCTGGAAATCTTGCAAGTACAACAGGCTATTTTCTAAACTGCCTCAATGTGCATCTCCTTCATGTTCTTGATGGTTAATACAAATAAGAAAACAGTATTAAATAAACATCTTGAAACTAAATGATGTTGTCTCATGGGATACAGTTACACACTGGTTCCAAAACTGCTGTAACAGTCATCCTCCTGCAGTCTTTCCAAATGAAAACAAAGAGACACTCTCTAGCTTGAAGGAGTGTTATTCTATTTGCTGTCCCACCCGACTAGGTCTAGTATGCAGTGTCAAAGTTCAATTCTTCTTGAAAGTTTTCCAAAACTCAAAATACACAAACTATCAATTGTTTTCTAAAGTTCACAGGAGTTAATGGAGTGAAGAGTAACCATTATTTTTCAGTCAATTATTTGTAGAGGAAATGGGTCCCTCCTTCATTTTGATGCACACAAGGAAAGAAATGAAGTGCCTGGTTACTCTGAAAGTAGAGGAGGTAAGTGAGATACCATAACATAAAAGTGATGTGGAAGAGAGAAGGAACAATGGCTGTAGGAAAGGTAGGTTGATCAGAAGCAGATGAAATGGAGATCGGGGTGGGGGGAGTGCAGCTGACATACCTTTTCTTTTTTTTTGTTTTTGTTTTGAGATGGAGTCTTACTCTATCATCCAGGCTGGAGTGCAGTGGTGCAATCTTGACTCACTGCAAACTCCACCTCCCAGGTTCAAGCTATCCTTTTGCCTCAGCCTCCCTGGTAGCTGGGACTACAGGCGTGAGCCACTGTATTCGGCCTAATCTAACTTTTCTGGACTAATATTTGTCTCAGTAAAAAGTCTACTAAATTGAGGCTGGGCACAGTGGCTCATGCCTGTAATCCCAGCACTTTGGGAGGTTGAGGCAAGTAGATCACCTGAGGTCTAAAGTGCAAGACCAGCCTGGCTAACAGGGTGAAACCCCGTCTCTACTAAAAGTATAAAACTTAGCTGGGTATGGTGGCAGGTGCCTATAATTCCAGTTACTTGGGAGACTGAGGCAGGTGAATTGCTTGAATCTGGGAGACAGAGGTTACAGTGAGCCAGATCATGCCACTGTACTTTAGCCTGGGTGACAGAAGGAGACTCTGTCTCAAAAAAGAAAAACAAAAACAAAAACAAAAAGTCTACTATACTGAGAGGAAGGCTTCATTATTACTCAATACCAGAGTTTGGTAACCCCCTAAGCCTGTAATCCCTACAGGGTGTTTAGAAAATACGACATACTTGTCATCCGTAGACAAGGAAATCTGTCTACAGTAAGGAATTTCGGCCTTACTGCAGAAATTCAGGAGCAGGAAATTCGGCCTTACTGCAGAAATTCAGGACCCAGTCTCATCTTCATCTAGAATCATACATGCATTACCTTTCTGAGGTCTTCCTCCACTTGCCAAGTGTTCTCTATGCTGCAATCAGTGTGTCATGGAAAGTACCCCGTAAGAATGTTGGATTCCGTTCCCTACCTACTACTTATCAGAGCAAAATGTAAAACAAAACTTAAATAAGTTACTATATCATTGAATAAAACTTGTACAAACTTTACACCTAACAAGTCAGTACTACTACCTACTTATTAATAAACCTTGTATCTTTAAACTTTCTCTTCAGCCTATTAAAATATACAAAAATTTTGTCAACTTGAAAAAATATATAAAGCAACACTTCTTTGACTCTACACTCCCTTCAGCTAAGCACTTTTTCTCTTTCCTTCTTCAGGTATACCCTTGCTTTTTCTACTTATTGACTTCCCATTTACTCTGCACCCCACCACCAAAAGATTAACTAAAGCTCAATACTCTACAACCCCACTGTCTGGATACTGGCCTCAGATCTCCCACGAAACTGCTCTGGCAAAAGTCAATTCCAAGTTGCCAGAGCCAGTGGGCATTTTTCAATCCTTATCTTATCTGATTTCTCTGTTGTATTGGACATTTTCAACCGCTTCCTGAAAATGTCTGCTCTCTATCCTCTCCTGATTCCTATCTCTTCTCCTCCCTCTTAGTCTCTTTTGAGGGCTCTTTCAACTTCACCTACCCTTCAAGCACTAGTTTCCACCAAGGTGCCCTTGGTTTGCTGCTTTTCTCTCTTTTTTGGATGATTTTACACACTCTCATAATTTTAAATCTAATCTTTATGTTCATGTCTATTTACTGTAAACGTTCAGCCCTACTGATGTAGTATTTCTCATATACTAAACTGCCTGATTAACATACCCACTTGAGTATCCTACAGATAAGGTGACTTTATATCCTAGTTTTCCTGAAATAATTGAGGTTTACATTTACTGTCCTGGCAAAATTATTGATAGTGGTACCTTTGACACTCGTAAGAATCCAGGCTGTGTGATATATCACACAACTTGGTATGTCTTCAAGTAAATTTGCCACCTCTTAGTCTCCAACCCTAACCTGATTCCAAAGTTGGTCAATGATACCCCACCATCCAAGATATTAGACTTTAAAGTGATCCTATAATCTTTTTTTTCTTTCTCTCTGTACTCTTTACTCTTAGTCTCTGTCTCTACCTTCACCCAAACCATCCAACAAACCTTGACGATTTCACCACAAAAAATATTTTTCAAATATGCCTCCTCTACTTTCACTGCTTTTGTCTTAGGATAGACTCTCATTATTTCCTGCCTGCAATATTGGAAAGCCTTCCTGTTTTTCCAGATTCTGGTATCCTAGTGCCTTAAATGCCTATTCCAAAATGAAGCCACAGTAATCAATTTCTAAAATGCAAACCTGTTTATACCACTCTGCTGGCTTAAGACCCTTTGAAATTGTCAGCCACCAAAAGATTAACTAAAGCTCATTAGCATGTCAAACAAGGTCCTCCATGATCTCCCCCCTTAGCTCTCTCTCTCCCCTTGTAGCCGCCCACTCTCTACTTCATATTTGACAACCTTGAAACATGGAATGTTTCCATGTCCCCTGTATATCCATGAAGAGTCAGGCTTTGCTGTTCTTGTTGCATGAAACACCCTGCCAGCTCTCTTGGCCTCTTTAACTATCAACCATCTGTCAAGACTCTGCTCAGTCATTGTCTCTCTTGGGGAGCCTACTGTGTACCCCAGGATGGATTACATATTGCTTCTCCATGTTTTCATTACATACTGTGCACACTGCTGTCTTTTCATTTACCACATAATATCCTGGAATTAATACTGTATGTCTTTCTCTTCCACTAAAGTACAAGATCCTCTTTATTTATTTTTACTCCTTTCAGATTTTTTCTTTAGATCTTTTTCTATTATCTTCTTTCAATAAAGGATGCCTTATTTTATATAAGACATTTATATAATTGGAAGAAAATAAGTCAACTTTGTCTCAATTGGTCCTTAAAATGGCCATTTATACATCATCCCCATTATACAGAGAATGAAACTGAGACTCAGAGAGGTAGAATGACTTGCCAGAGGTCACATATTGGAGTGACAAGTGTGAGAGACAAGAGGCAGCCATGTAAATAGTGTGGGTAATTCTGCCCACCATGTGGCTTGATCAATTTCCAACACTGCATTAGAGATGGTGGACCCGAATCTCTTTTATTTTTCAGTTTCAATTTTCACTGTCTTCACATAGAGTATCTTACCATATTGTAGAGTATTTAAAGATACCCATTTCTCATGCAACGTGGCTCTAAACTTAAGTTAATTCTTCACCTGATGTTCAACCAAAGAAACAATTACTTGTCTGTTTCATCCTCGGGGTAGAGGTGGCATGTCTGTCTCCAACATGGGTATGTACACTTAGAACTTAAGAGAATTCTGAGGGTAACTTTAATGCCAGTCATTTTGCTTTAAGTGCTGACCTTGAAAACAAATCTCTGTGAAGATGCATTAGGCCTCCATCTTGCTCTTTCCATTTCAGACCACTAAGGGATGCTAGACACTACCAGTGAAAGGGAAACAGTATTTTTCAAGCACATATGTGCCCCACTCTGAATTTTTTTTTTTTTTTTTTGAGACGGAGTCTCGCTCTGTCGCCCAGGCTGGAGTGCAGTGGCCGGATCTCAGCTCACTGCAAGCTCCGCCTCCCGGGTTTACGCCATTCTCCTGCCTCAGCCTCCAGAGTAGCTGGGACTACAGATTTCTGCCACCTCTCCTGGCTAGCTTTTTGTATTTTTTAGTAGAGATGGGGTTTCACCATGTTAGCCAGGATGGTCTCGATCTCCTGACCTCGTGATCCGCCCGTCTCGGCCTCCCAAAGTGCTGGGATTACAGGCTTGAACCACCACGCCCGGCCCCCACTCTGAATTTTTAATAGAAAATCCAAAAATACGGAAAACACAGTAAAACACATTGTTAATATCAGCTGGGTATGCATTGTACATATTTCTGGGAGTTATCTGCCATGCTTGGTAGCAGAGCTCCTGAGCTATGCCTCAAATGGTACCTGGTCTCGCAGTGAACATTTCACCATACACTAAGCATTGCCTCTAAACTCTTGCTATTCCCACTGCGTCAGCTTTTCAAACATCAGTTCTTAGCCACATGACACTTAGATTTACATTCTTTTGCTCAGCCTGGTCCACTGATTATCTCTAGCCCCAGATAGTTTCTGTTTGTTTACTTTCCTTAATCCTTATGGGTCAGTGCAGTGATGCATGTGTAGAAGCCATGCAAGAAAGATCTGTAGGAAAAGAGACAGTATTTTGCAGAAATCTGAAGCTTTTATGATACCTTTTCTTTGGCAGAGCCAGACTGATGAGGGATTTTATAACAATGCACTTCCTCTCTTGGGATGAAGGAAGCTGAAGGCCCTTGGCCCTTCCCCACCAGGCAAAGTTTGTGTATGCAAAAGGCAATATTGCCTTATAGTAAACGGTTTTAAATTTCTAACATTTTCCTCCAAAGCTAAATAGAAAGAGATGGAAGAGGACTGGTCACAGTGGCTCACGCCTGTAATCCCAGCACTTTGGGAGGCTGAGGCGGGTGGATCACGAGGTCAGGAGTTCAAGACCACCTTGATCAACACAGTGAAATCCCGTCTCTACTGAAAATACAAACGTTCGCCGGGCATGGTGATGTGTACCTCTAGTGCCAGCTACTCAGGAGGCTGAGGCAGGAGAATCGCTTGAAACAGGGAGTTGGAGGTTGCAGTGAGCTGAGATCGTGCCACTGCACTCCAGCTTGAGCAACAAAGTGACACTTCGTCTTAAAAAAAAAAGAGATGGAAGAGAAGTCACTCCTTGTTCTTCTGCAACAGGACGTTAACTATTCTAACCATGAAACTAGCACAGGTCCCAAGGCCCAAGAGATGGCCTCTAGGGGATGCCATACGAGGCTGGCATTGATTCCTGGAGAAAGTCAGCCTGTCTTGCTGCTATTTTTGATCTGCTTGTTGCAGACCCTTGGCTCCACTGATGATTTCTAAGGGACTGTGTTGCAGGCAAGAAGCACTTTTACTTGCCACCCATTCTATGATCTGTATGTTGTTTTTTAAAACTCTGGTTTATAGACTGTTGGATTTAATGGAGCAATAGAATTTTAAGGGGAAATATGGGGTGTGTGTGAAACCAACAGAGGTGTTTTTTTTTGTGAGACAGAGTCTCGCTCATCGCCCAGGCTGGATTGCAGTGGCACGATCTTGGCTCACTGCAAGCTCCACCTCCCGGGTTCACGCCATTCTCCTGCCTCAGGCTCTCCAGTAGCTGGGACTATAGGGGCCCACCACCACGCCCAGCTGATTTTTTGTATTTTTAGTAGACATGGGGTTTTACCATATCGGCCAGACTGGTCTTGAACTCCTGACCTCATGATCTGCCTGCCTTGGCCTCTCAAAGTGCTGGGATTACAGGCGTGAGCCACTGCACCTGGCCACCTTATTTTAATAATGTAGTGCATATTTATGCAGACTGGTGAAAATTTCAGTATAGATAAGTTTTGGGAACCAGCATTTGAAGGTGTGCTCCCAAAATATCTTCTTCACAAAATAAGAACAGATGTCAGATACCTACTAGTAAGGATCTGTTTCTTTGGCTTCAGGGTAGACCCCATTTTAAATGAAGATAGCAATGTGGTATAATGACTAGACTTCAAGACTTGAAGTCAAAGT
>NW_012114711.1:5992924-6024993 GCF_000951035.1 Colobus angolensis palliatus | reverse complement strand
CGGGTTCACGCCATTCTCCTGCCTCAGGCTCTCCAGTAGCTGGGACTATAGGGGCCCACCACCACGCCCAGCTGATTTTTTGTATTTTTAGTAGACATGGGGTTTTACCATATCGGCCAGACTGGTCTTGAACTCCTGACCTCATGATCTGCCTGCCTTGGCCTCTCAAAGTGCTGGGATTACAGGCGTGAGCCACTGCACCTGGCCACCTTATTTTAATAATGTAGTGCATATTTATGCAGACTGGTGAAAATTTCAGTATAGATAAGTTTTGGGAACCAGCATTTGAAGGTGTGCTCCCAAAATATCTTCTTCACAAAATAAGAACAGATGTCAGATACCTACTAGTAAGGATCTGTTTCTTTGGCTTCAGGGTAGACCCCATTTTAAATGAAGATAGCAATGTGGTATAATGACTAGACTTCAAGACTTGAAGTCAAAGTGTAGGTTTTGATCCTGGGATCTGTCCCTTAATGGGATCAGGAACTTAAGGAAGTCACTTCCTATTTCTGAGCTTCACATTCTACATGTGTAAAATGGGGATGGTGATGATGATAAGTCATACCTCACAGGCTTTGTAAAGACTAAAAGATAAAACAGATTTGAAAGTAGTTTCTAAAAAGGAAAATGGTAAAGACAACTGTTAGTTATTTTTTTCGAGGCATAAAGTGGTGGCTTGGGTTATTGAGGAGAAAGTGAAGCAGTAGACACAGAGGACCAACCCACTTTCTGTGGACAGGGTGACAATTTCCTGAGCATCACAGTCCCAAGTGCCATTATAAAGTGAAGTCATCAGGACTGCTGTGGAGGTAGCTGGATAATGAGCTCCCATTGGTCCACTATGTTTAAATCACAGGCTCTCTACAGTGAGCTGAACAAGACTGTGCTACAAATACAGTAAATACTTTGCTAATTTCCATGTTTCTACCAATACAATTTCAGCTAAAAGAAAATTTGTAGTTAACAAATTTAATATTGAGCCAATTAGTCAGATTACCTACCTGCTAACTGTAGCCACAATGATTTTTGTTGAAATATTAATTATCCAAGATAAGATTTCCTGCTTAACCTTCAAAACAAGCTTAAAATGCACTATTTCACATCATTACCAAGGTTAAGAGGAAGATGCTTATGATGTGATTACAATTTATATTACCGGATTCACCATTCATTTCAGAAGCATCGAGGCCACCTGGTCAAATGAAGGATACATTTGTAATGTTTAATTTCCAGCAGGAAATGGCAATGACACTCAAAGTAATAAATATGAAGGCTCCACAGATGTAATACATTTCATTCATCTCTAAGTGCCACTCTGACCATTTTACCTACATTTCTGTAATTTAAAAGCCTCAACCAAATGTAACATTTATGTGCAAATGTTTTCCAGCCTCACCATTTGGTTGGCAAACAGCAGATGACCTTACACACCCGCTGCTATGTGACAATATTTTAAATTCTTCTGGCTTCTAACCACTTAAAGAAAAAAACACTGAGAAGGCAAGCTATTTAAGCAGCTTTCACTGAGTACCAGCTGCCTGTGAGCCCTGTACTATGTGCGGGGTTATCAGGTAAGCCGCAGTTGTTGCCACTGATGAACTTCCATTAAAGACTTTGCCTCTTATTATTGTAAGATGTGATCATAGAGCAAATCTGAGACAGAAAGGGGATCAGAATTCACTGTTTGAGATTAGTTTGGTACTCTCAAGTAGAACATTTTTCTAACTGGCTGTGCATTTTCCACCATGAGGTATTCCATGAACTCACTCTCATTTCTATTGTCTGTCAATGGGGCAACTAACTGAAAATTAAAAAAAAAAAAAAAAAGCCCACTCACTCAGTAAAGGCAGTAAAGAGCACTTATATAAACTTCATTTTTCAAGATATACTAACTAGTCCCTGATTAGCTGAAGCAAACAATGCGTTTATTTTAAAAATCAATCACAAAAAGCAGTTCAATGAGAGAGAGAACTGTTACTCCGGCATGTCTACATACCTCTGATCAAAAAGGTACACATACGCCAATCACTTGATAACAAAAGAAATAGTCTTTGGAAGATCACCCTCCCTCGCCTCCCCAGATCAATATCACTTCCAAAAGGAAGGCACATTCATCTTGTCTCTGAATTTATTTTGCATGTTTAGCTCTAAAGTGTGAAGACTTTCAAGATTGCCTTTCTTACCAGCTTCTCTTTGTCACCTGGCTATTACATGGAATGACTTAGTAGCCTGATAATTTCTTTTTTTTTGAGATCTAATACAAAACTACTTTTAATCTCAATCCATATGATATACCCAAACCATTTTTTCCAGTATTGCATCCTAGTGAGCTTTGACTCATCGAGTCCTCACATCAGCTCCAAGTTGCAGGTCACTACCATCCCATGCCCTATAGTATTTAATCTCATTTTCCACCTTCAGTTTCAAAGCCAACATGGACTTTCACACACACCTTCCAGTTTAGGTTGGAGGTCATCATCTGGTCATTTATATTGCTGTCTTCTCAATATAAAAGAGATATATGGCTAATGTGTCCTTAATTCTGTTATTTTGTTGTGCTCTGCTGCTATTGCATCTCCTGAATTTTTAATTTTTTATTTCCATAGGATTTGGGGGAACAGGTGGTATTTGGTTACATGAGTAAGTTCTTTACTGTGATTTGTCAGATTTTGGGGCACTCATGACCCAAGCAGTATACACTGAACCCAATTTGTAGCCTTTTATCCGTCATCCTCTTCCCTCCTTTTTCCCCCGTTGTCCCAAAAGCCCATGGTATCATTCTTATGCCTTTGCATTCTCATAGCTTAACTCCCACTTATGAGTGAAAACATACAATGTTTGGTTTTCCATTCCTGAGTTATTTCACTTAGAATAGTCGTCTCCAATCCCATCCAGGTTGCTGCGAATGACACTAACTCATTCCTTTTTTATGGCTGAGTGGTATTCCATCATATATATATATATACCACAGTTCCTTACCTCTTTGCTAATTGATGGTCATTTGGACTAGCCTGATTATCTAAAAAAAAGGTATTTAACACTGTGAAGCACTGGTAGAATTTCTAGTGGGACTGACAAAGCAAAAGGTAGACTTATAGATAACATTATAGAGGGGTGAAGGAAATCCACAGGGCACTGAGAGAGGCAGTCACTGAGGAAGGCCATATTAATCACAGTGGCAGAGACAGGTGATACTTAAATTTTGAACCAAATCCCCAAAATAAGCCCTGTTGTGACTCTGGGCTTTCAGTCTGACTTGGAAAGAGTGTGATGAGAGATGCCTTCTCAAGGGCCATCATAAAGTAGGATTCATTTGAAAATGCTACAGACAGTTGATCAAATTCTGGGAGACTGTTCCCCTCCCACTGCCCAAATCTCTAAGTTCATGATATGTTTTCAAAGCTGGTGATTTGTCCTTTCCAGCACCAATAATGTTAGTTTCTATGTGTGTGGGCACAGTGTCATCACTGAAGAAACAGTCACTAAATATTTGTTTTGATCAGTTTTATGTTATTCCATGCTATGCATTTCTTGTCATATGAAGAAGATTTCTTGAATAAGGAATTAGGTTTCTCCAGGTGGCAATTGCTTTATCAATCTGTGGGATGCTCTCTGAGGGCACCTGTTTCATAACCAGAGACAAAGAAGACAGAGGAACTTATATGTGCAGCTATTCACAGGTATTAAAAACTTTAAGGCATATAAAATATCTAATTATAGCTATCCCATACTTAATTGATGATTAATAATTTAAAATTATTAAGCAAAATTAAAAATACACAGGAGGCTAGCAGAGCACTATTTGATTAACTGTCTAATTACAGGAAAACAAATAGTTTCCCTTTTTACTACACACCAGGTACTTTACATATGTTTTCTAATTCTTACAATAACCATGTGAGACATACTCTAGGAAGGGGAGCCAGGAGAAATGTTTTCTTAACCCCGAAAAAAAGCACCATCAGCATTACTTGAGCTCCATTCTCTAGCACTATCGGTTAAATGGGCTTTTCCTGACTTCGTTAGCATCTTCAATCTCATCCTTTCATCTCTGTGCAGAAACTCAGTGATAACAAGTACGAGTGGTGATATTGAAACCCTACGCCTATCTCCCCGTACTGCACTCAGCACCACCACTTACTGGCAAAAGAATAAAACACGGCTTCGCCTTTTCACCCACGGATCCAAGTGGAGTTTAATTAACAGTAGGGAATTTAGAAATTGACTCTGGGTATTTTATTAGCATCAAATTCCGAACTCAGTTTTCAGTTTCTCAAGCAAATTATTCCCTCTGATGGAGATGCATTTTCACCATAGTAGAAATAACAGAAAGCCAGTATAGTGTGGTGATTAATAATTCAAGTATTGAAGTCAAATTACCTGGAATCAGACCCTAGCCCTTCAACTTCCCAGCTGTGTGAAGTCTGGCAAGTTATTTAATTTTTTCATGTCTAAGTTCCCTCCTTTGTAAAATGGGAAAATCAAGAGTACAAGTGTCTAGTGTTGAGGTAAGGATTAAGAAAGAGAATTCCCAATTTAATGGCGGGTACATGCAAAGCAAGTGAGAAGTGTTAGCTCCTGTTATTGTTACAGGTGGTTGGTTGACCACCTGTGAACTGATGATTAGACTTATAGAAAGCTACTGTCTTGCATACCATGTAGATTTCAAGACACTGGGCATGTTTTATAGAAGCATATGAGAATTTTCCTAATCTTAAAGTCAGTAAAGTGACATGCTTAAGCATAGTGACCTCAGGAAATCTTGAGCTAAAATGCAGGACAAACGAACACTCTTCCCTTTTCTTCCTCCCTCCCACCACCTTCTGGTCTGTTGCATTCAGCCTTGCTCTGTGCCCTCCACCACAAGGCAAGTCTTCTTCGGATCCCTTGAAAGTACCATGCTCTATGCCACCACAGCACCTTTGTACATTCTCTATTTTCTGCCTAGAAAACACTTCCTCTTTAATCCTTACTGATCCTTCAGATCTCAGTTACAATCATTTTCTTAGCGAAGTTTTTCTTAATACTCTCTATGTTAATTTCCTTTGTCACAAACATCATAGAACCACAACCATTTTCTTAGCATTTGTCTGAAGTGGTGATCACATATTTCTTGTGTGATTACTTGATGAACATTTTCCTTCCATACTAGAACATGAACTCTTTAGGATGACGGACTGGGTCTGGCTTTGTTTACCTGCCCAACACAGAGGAGGCACTCAGAAAAATATCTGAATGGATGAATGCTGCAGTCTATGTTTTCTCCTCTCTTGAAATGCCTTGCTCTTTTTTTCTTTTTGTAGCCCTCCACTTTATACCTCTCCTTGAACATTTAAAATACTATTTTAAAATTCATATGGAACAACAACAACAAAAAAGCCCCAATAGCCAAGGCAATCCTAAGCAAAAAGAACAAAGCTCGAGGCATCACGCTATCCAACTTCAAACTATACTATAGGGACACAGTAACCAAAACAGCATGGTATTGGTACAAAAACAGACACACAGACCAACGGAACAGAATAGAGAACCCAGAAATAAGACTGCACACCTACAACAATCTCACCTTCAACAAACCTGACAGAACCAAACAATGGGGAAAGGATTCCTCATTCAATAAATGGTGCCAGGATAACTGGCTAGCCATAGGCAGAAGACTGAAAGTGCACTCCTTTCTTACACCATATACAAAAATTAACTCAAGGATAAAAGACTTAAACATAAAACCCAAAACTATAAAAATTCTGGAAGACAACCTGGGCAGTACCATTCAGGACACAGGCACAGGCAAAGATTTCATTACAAAAACACCAAAAGCAATTGCAACTAAAGCAAAAATTTTGACAAATGGGATCTAATTAAACCAAAGAGCTTCTGCACAGCAAAAGAAACTATCAACAGAGTAAACAGACAACATACAGAATGGGAGAAAGTTTTTGCAAACTATGCATCTGACAAAGGTCTAATATCTAGCATCTATAAGGAACTTAAATTTATAAGAAAAAACAACCACATTAAAAAGTGGGTAAAGGACATGAACAGACACTTTTCAAAAGAAGACATACATGCAGCCAACAGTCATATAAAAAAGCTCAACACTGGCCGGGTACGGTGGCTCACGCCTGTAATCCCAGCACTTTGGGAGGCAGACGTGGGCAGATCACAAGGTAAGGAGATTGAAACCATCCTGGCTAACACGGTGAAACCCCATCTCTACTAAAAATACAAAAACAAAATTAGCTGGGCGTGGTGGCAAGCACCTGTAGTCCTAGCTACTTGGGAGGCTGAGGCGGGAGAATGGTGTGAACCCAGGAGGCAGAGCTTACAGTGAGCTGAGATTGCGCCACTGCACTCCAGCCTGGGTGACAGAGTGAGACTCTGTCTCAGAAGAAAAGGAAAAAAACAACAACAAAAAAAACAAAAAAAACCCTTGACATCACTGATCATTAGAAAAATGCAAATCAAAACCACAGTGAGATACCATCTCGCAACAGTCAGAATGGCCATATTAAAAAGTAAAAAAATAACAGATGCTGGCAAGGTTATAGAGAAAAATGAACACTTACATACATTGCTGGGAGTGTAAATTAATTCAAGCATTGTGGAAGAGAGTGTGGTGATCCCTCAACATGTAAACATAGAAATGCCATTCGACCCAGCATTCCCATTACTGGGTATATACCCAAAGGAATGTAAATCATTCTATTATAAAGACACACACATGTGTATGTTCACTGCAGTACTATTCACCATAGCAAAGACATGGAATCAACCTCAAAGCACATCAATGATAGAATGGATAAAGAAAATGTGGTACATACACAATGAGATCATGTCCCTTGCAGAGACATGGATAGAGCCATTATCCTTAGCAAACTAACGCAGGAACAGAAAACCAAACACTGCATGTTCTTACTTACAAGTTGGAGCTAAATGATGAGAACACATTGACACACAGAGGGGAACAACAGATACTGGGGCCTATTGGAGGGCGTAGGGTTGGAGGAAGGAGAGATCAAGAAAAATAACTAATGGGTACTATGCTTAATACCTGGGCTATGAAATAATCTGTACAACAAACCCTCATGACACAAGTTAACCTATGTAACAAACCTGCACATGTATTCCTTAACTTAAAAAGTTGAAAAAGTACCTTATATACAAACAGTACTTTCAGGCCAGCTCTTCCTTCTCTCTTTTCTGCTGCTTATTCTGCCCTTTGTTCCTTCAAGACCTTCAATCTTCCTAACATTCACCACACTTGAGGTTACTTGTTCAATGTCTGTCTTCCCTACTGGATGTAAACTTCGTATCTGTCTAGTTCATTGATGCATTCCCTGCGTCCAACGCATTGCTTGCTATCCAGTTGGTATTCATTAAATATTTATGGGAAGAAGGAAAAATAAACAAAGGACATCTCCACACTGAGTATGGATAACTCAAGTTTTTACAGCACATTTGCCCAAAGGTACTTGATTATTCAAACATAGAGGAGAACTAACAAGTTCTTGACAGCATCAGTAATTAATTAATAATAATCCCTTTTTAGAAATCTCAGGTGATTACTGACCTTGAATTTTATGTAGGATAAATGGCTGGTTAGAGTAAAATGAAGCTAACGTCCTAGACAGAACAACTGCCAACTGTGTTTGAAACCTCTGAACATCTACTATGTATCAACGCTTAATACCAAGTAAAATATAAAAACATGGATCCAATTCAGTTCTCGGGGTGTATATGGACTAGTGAGAGAGCCAGACAAAACCATACCCTGTAATTATCGTATAGCATAATAAACACTAGAATACTCACAGACAAAAGAGATAAGAAATCAGAGCATTCACATGTTAATGCACATCTACATGTGACTAGGTGAAAACCTGCTCATATATATATATATATATATATACAGATTACACTTACCAGGCATATTTAATCCCCACAACTCTGAAGGATACTATGTAACATAAATAATTCTCAAAGACTATCATTATGTCCATTCAACAGATGCAGGCAGTAAAATGAAGAGGGGTATAGAAACTTATTGAAGGTCACAGCCTTTCTGTGGTCCTAGATAAAGGCAATAGCAGGTACAAAGCCAACGGGAAGATTGAAAGACCTAAGAAAATTTAGGAGACAGTATTTATTACAGAGTACTCTGGTAGAGATAGAAAAACCGCCCATTTAAAATAAACCTTGGGTCAGTGTCCACTGTTCTTAGAAAACGAGTACAGGGTGGGAAATATATAGCAATTACCTCTCCACAGGTCTTGGAAAAGTTAGAAATGGAGCCCAGCTGGACAATATGAAATGGTCCTCTTGCTTATTTAACAGTTCTACGATTTTCATGCCTAGAGAAAAATATTTTTCCTCTATGGATTTAGATTGTGCCTGGCCTGTAAAATAGTGATTGCTGTTAGGAAATCACTAACATTCTTGTTTGAGTGGTTGTTTGCAGAAAATAGAACTGAGGCCCTGAGAGAAGAAGTAAGGACAAATGAGTTCTACCTCAAATTTGGGGAAACAGTGGATTAGATTGTCACGGCTCCAAATGTGAGGTTACCTAAATCAGATAGCCCAGAATTTATTGATATTGAATTTTATGTTACATATCCAAAGGCAGTATGCTTTGCTTATAGGGAATGCAGGATGGAGTCCATAGCTCATGTGATGTGAGCATCATATTTCTTTGATCTTAAGGTACTATTAACAGATGCCTCCCAATTTCAAAACTTACTGCAAAACTACAGCAGTCAACACAGTGTGGCACTGGCATAAGGACAGACATATAAATCAATGGAATGAAATTGAGAGCCCTGAAATAAACCCTTACATTTATGGTTAATCGATTTTCGACAAAAGTGTCCAGCCCATTCACAAGAGAAAGAACCATCTTTTCAACAGATGATGTTAAAACCGATAACATGCAAAAGAAAGCATTTGAAAAAAAAAAATCATTCTTTTGAATGAATCCTTCAACATATACAAAAATTAACTCAAAATGGGTGATAGAGCTAAATTTAACAGCTAAGACCACAAAACTCTTAGAAGAAAACATAGGAGTAAGTTTTTGTGACCTTGGATTAGGCAACAGTTTCTTTGATGTGACAACAAGAGCACACGCAACAGAAGAAAAAAATAAATTAAATTTTACCAAAATTAAAACTTTTGTGCTTCAAAGGACACCATCAAGAAAATAAAAACACAACCCAGTAAATACAGAAAATATTTACAAATCATATATTTGACAAGGGACTTTTATTAGGAATATACAAAGAAATATTAACTGGGCAAAGAATTAAAAATGAGCAAAGGATTTGAATAGAAGTGTCTCCAAAGATGTAGGAATAGCCAATAAACATGTGGGAATATGTTCAACATCATTAGCGATGAGGAAAGTACAAATCTAAACCACATGAGACATCACATCACACTCAGTAGGTTGGCTAAAACTAAAAAAACCAACAATAGCAAGTGCTAATAAGGATGTGGAGAAATTATAAGCCTTACAAACAGTTGGTGGGACTGTAAAATGATACAGCCAATTTGGAAAATAATTTGGCAGTTGCTCGAACTGTTAAACATACAGTAACTCCACTAGCAACTCCACTCCTAGGAATACACCCAAGAGAAATGAAAATTCATGTGTCTGCAAAAAACCTGTATATGAATGTTCATAGCAGCATTATTCATAATAGCTAAAAAGTAGAAAGAACCCAAGCGTCCACCAACTGATGAATGGGTAAACATAATGGAGTTACATCCATATAACTGCATATTATTTAGACCTAAAAAGAATTGAAGTACTGGCCAGGTGTGGTGGCTCATGCCTGTAATCCCAAAACTTTGCGAGGCTAAGGCGAGCAGACCACCTGAGGTCACGAGTTCAAGACCAGCTTGACCAACACGGTGAAACCCTGTCTCTACTAAAAATACAAAAATTAGCCAGGCTTGGTGGCAGATGCCTGTAATACCAACTACTCAGGAGACTGAGGCAGGAAAATCGCTTGAAGCCGGGAGGCAGAGGTTGCAGTGAGCTGAGATCGCGCCATTGCACTCCAGCTTGGGCAACAAGAGCGAAACTCCACCTCAAAACAAAAAAAAAACAACCAAAAAAAAAACAAAAAAAAGAAATGAAGTACTAATACACGCTACAGCACAGATGAACATGCATCTTTATTGGAGGGCTCTTCCTAATAGAATATTCTATTTCTTAGTTTAAGGAAATAGAATATTCAAGAGGAAATATAACCTCATAGACTGGTAAAGGCCAAGACATTTCTGTTTCTCTTATATTCCTTCATTGATTCATTCAGCTTCATTTATTCCACAAATATTTATTCAGCACTTATCAACATTTATTATCACTTATCAGTATTTATTCAGCATTATTCAGCATTTGAAAAAAGCAGGAGAAAGTAGTCATTGAGCTTAGAAAGAAGAAAAGCCATTTGTTGACTCCCTCACCTCAACATATACACTACTCATAGGACTATACAAAGAAGAGTCTGTAAGATATAACTAATCTAAATTTTATGAAATAGAGCTAACAGATTACCTACCACACTAGACTGCATTCAATTTGAGGAGGAAAATAAGTGGAGGCTATGAAAAAATGAATAAATCTGAAATGCTAATGACAGATAACAATGCAAGTATTCAGGAGCAAATTAATACTCTAATCATAATTAGTGTGTACCCTAAATACATATTGCAGGGATAAATTACTGACCTGCAGTGCCATCCACTGAGAGTTTATGGTTAGTCTGGAATTTAATCTTTGGTGAAATATGTAACAGAATAATTTAGTTCTTGGGAAACACACACATATTTTCATGATGCCCTTGAATATGAGATTTAACCTCTGAACCCTAAGGCATACTTTTTTCTCTAAAGTGAATATATATTTTAGATGTGAAGTTAAAACTAGCTAGTGTGGTGCATAAAATACATGACAGCTAGAAGGCAAATGCCTTGTTTCTGTTACAGCCTACTCCGGGAAAGGTGCTGACTGGGAAGAGGATGGAAGCTGGCCCTCACTAGCACAGGGACTTTCGGGGGCTAGAAATGTCATAACATGAACGATAACATTGCTTGAGAGACCACAGTGGAGCGGTTACAGCCACAGGTAGGTCAGACACTCTAAATGTGATAATAGCCAGTTTCTAGGGCTTTAGAGTGCCAGACAAAGAGGTTGAATTCAGGGAAAATGACCTAGAAAAAGGAAGAAGTCCAGAGAGTGGGACTCAGGGCCAACAAACTACTCTGAATCACTTCAAATCACTGCCCTATGGAGAAAGGGCCAATTCTGCCTATTTCAGAGAAGGCCTGCAGAGGTCTGTTCCAAGTGAGAGGTAAAAACATACCCAGGAAAGGGAAAGGTTACCCTTTGAATTTTTTGCAGTCCCCATTTTCATTATCTGGTCAAATCATACTTTATAAAGTTCAAAACTCTATTATGCTCTCCAGGGGAAAATGCATAGTGTGAGACAAAACTTGCACAGATAATCCTACATTTGATGGAGGCCATTTCTTTAATACTTTTCACCCTAATACAGTTAAGTTACAAAAGCACCTGATTTCGATCTCGTTCAAAGATTTTTTTTTTATTGATCAAAATGGTCAGGAAAGAAATGAAAAAGAACTATGCATATGTTGGCCTGTTTGTTTCCTGGAACCACTGCCAACAAGTTACCACAGATTGAATAGCTTAAAACAAAAATTTATTCTCTCGCAGTTCTGGAGGCTAGACACCTGAAATCAAGCTGTCAGCAGTGCTGGGCACCTTCGAAGGCTCTAGGGGAGAATCTTTCCCCGCTTCTTCTAGCTTCTGGTGGCTTTCAGCAGTCACTGGTTTCCCCTGTTGGATCACTCCAATCTCTGCCTCCATGGTAACATAGTCTCTTTCTCTTCTGTGTTTTCTCCTCACTCTCTTATGAGGACACTTGACATTTAATTTACGGTCCATCTGGGTGATTTTGGAAGATGTCATCTACTTAATTACATCTGGAAAGACCCTTTTTCCAAATAAGGTCACTTTCACAGTTTCCAGGTAGACACATCTTTTGAGAGTTACAGTTTTAGTCTGTTGGGACTGCTATAACACAATAGACTGGGTAACTTTAACAACAGAAATGTAATTCTCAAAGTTCTGGAGGCTGGAAGTCCAAGATCAAGGTGCTAGCAGATTTCTTGCCTAGTGAGGGCTCTCTTCCTGATTCACTGACTGCCACCTTCTCACTGTATTCTCACATGGCAGAAGGAGCAAGGGAGCTCTTGGGAATCACTTTTATAAGGGCACTGATCCCATTTACAAGGGCAGATCCTTCATGACCTAATCACCACGAAAAGCCCCACCTCCTCATATGATCACATTGGGGTTAGGATTTCAGCACAGGAATTTAGGAGATATAAATATTCATTCTATAGCAGGTACCATTCAAATCACTATAGTTAGTCATTAGATTCTGACTTAACCATAAGTGAAAATATATGTTCTACAGCACCTTAACCTCTCAAATGAAAATTCTTGAAAAAAAGGATATTTAGAACGATTTTGACATTTTCAATCATTCAGAAATTGGTCCCCCTTTTCCCCTGAATGGCAATACCTGACTGTCGACCTTCAGAGCCTAAAAATTAAACTTAAAAATGATCAGAATTATTTTAATATTTGTTGACTGAATTACTCATAATAATGAAACAAAAAGGAGTGATATTTTAGTACCTTGGTTGTTTTTTTATTATGATATAAAATATTAATTGTTCTCTTTTAGCCTTCATGTTTTTTAAAAGTCTGATGAATCTTGCTTGGATCCTCATCAGGTTTCATTTGCCAATATTCATATATATATATAAAATTCATATTTATATATATATAAAATACTCTCAGAACCTTCCTGAATTTAAAACAATCTCTATACTTCATTGATTGTCTTATGTCACAAACCCCTTTTTATCAGTCCCCAAACTGGCCTATGGGATGACCAAAAGAAGGTATACATAATAAACTATTAATAATAGCTACAATTAACTAGCATCTGTACTTTAATAGTTCCTAAGATTTACCTCATGAAATTTTCAATAGACACTAATTATCACTATTAATGTCTTTCTGTCTAGACTATTCTCAGTGGCAGAAACTATCTACTAAAAGCATTATTTCAGAAACTCAGCAAGTTTGGGTTTGAATTCTTCTAACTATTCCAATAAAAATGTTTACCCTTTTATTGAAAATCAAAGCCTTCCATTGATAAATATTTTCAGTTTTGACACCCAGTTTCCTAAAGTTGATTACATTTCAATTGATCTAAATATTCACAGATTATTTATCTAAATAGTCATCCATCCACATTTTTCGCTCAGAAAAAAGTTTGCCTGTTTAAGCAGCTTTCCAAATTAAAAAGTAGTCAAGCCAGTTATGAGTTGAGCCATGTGTCAAACTCCCAGCTATTGTTCTGATTGACTGCACATTTTATTCATTGGCTATGAAGGATAAGCTAGTTATTAGATATTAAAAGCGATGAACATTTGAAAATTACAGTGAATAGAAGCAAGCATCAGGGCTCAAAAACCAAGTTGCCAAAATTCCCAGTGAGAATACAATACATTCTCAGTTTAATACAGTTTTCTATCACCACCACCACTACCACCACCAACATCACCACCGCCACTACCACCACCAACATTACCACCAACATTACCACCACCACTACCACTACCACCACCAACATCACCACCACCACTACCACTACCACCACCATCATTACAATTGTCAGAGTGTACCCCAGTTAAAGAGAACTCAGATTAAGGCTCACTGTAGTAGTCATAAGAAAGATCTTTTTCAATGAGACTATCTAATCAGTTGCTGTTTATTCAATTGATATTTTCACCATAAAAAATGTTTGCCACTTAACTGATAAGGCTAACTTAAATTAACCTCAGAATGGAGTGATTTATTGAGTTACATTACTCTCTCTTTAAAATTTTTTCTTTTCTTTTTTTATTTCCACTTCATTGCACAATAGCAGAAGAGTTACTTTATTCATGGAGTCATTGCTTGAAGTCACAGGAAGGCCAAAATGAAGTGGCTTTTGTACCTAAGGGCTCCTTTCACTTAACATCTTCATTTCTCCTTTTTTCTTTTTTTTTTTTAATACTTTTTTTAAATACTTTTTTCTTTTTTTTAAATACTTTTCATCTTCTATGACATTCCCCTTAACACATGCTCAGAGGGTAGAGATGCAGGGCATGAATGGTGTATTAGTCTAGTTACTTTTCCCATCTTAAGTGAGGTATCCATAGAGTAAGCATAGATATCACCCATTGCTTCCTCCAGAATAATACCACCTTGCCCATGACCATGACAATGCCATTTTCCCTACAGCAGGCAGGTAACCAGATTTTGTTCAAAGATTTAATTTTACCATTAGCAACTGGAAGTACTTATGTATGACTTACAGTCACCTACAACTCGAGATGATGAGTAGCTTAAGTCTTTTTACTTTGCAGATCTGAATTGTCAGAAGAAAGTGAAAACTCCAGGAAGAAGGCCCCAAACAATGTTTACAAAGTAATCAGTTTGACAGGCTAAAATCTGGAGTCATTAGATATTAAGATTATTCTCTGGGAAGCCTTCATAATAGTCTACATTTAAAGTACATCTTTTTCACATGTAGGGGAGAAATGATATGGGAGTAAGAAACTTATAAAAATATTTCATTTACTGCTTGGGGATAAACAGTTTACCAACCACAGTTATTTACCATAAAATATCAATATTCAAAATGCTTTACAGCCTACTTGCAATAAATTGGAAATCTGCATCTTAACTTTTAGAGCAGAAATATTGTTATTAATTATTCTCATTATAAAACCTGAAACCAATTATATTAAAGTTAGAGTCACAAATTTATGCATAATCATTGCATGTAACATTATGTTTTTAGATGATAACAGTAAATCAACAGTATGATGGCATCAAGAATACCTACAACTAAAAAATTAAAAACAAAAGCAAATTTATGATGGATGTACTTACTATATCAAAGGTTGTAAACACAACAAAAAATTCAAGTTTGTGTACAAAGGAAACATTTCACCAACCACCAAAATCTATAGTTTAAACATAAATTTCATTGGTAAAATGTAGTTTTTCACAGCATAAGGGAACCCATGTATGTAAAATGCCATATAACAGGCATCTGCTCAAGACTCAGGTGACCAAGTTCCTATGCTGGTCCCTTCTCCCACTGCTGTATCCTTGGTGAAAGTTATTTCACTTCATTAATTTTCATGTTCTTCACCTATAAAATAAAAATAATATCTAAACTTCTTTGGCTTGTGTTGAGAATTAAATGGAATAATGCTTCCAAAGTACTTAGTATAATATTCAACATAGAGTAATAACATTATAATATTTATAAAGCCCTGACTAGGTGCTAAACAATGATCTAGGAGGTTTACAATTATTAATTGATTTGATCCTTACAACAAAGGAAGTGAACAACCTGAGGCAGAAGGAAGTACCTTGTTCAAGCTCACTAAATTATAGAAGCTGAATTTGAATCCAAGGAGTCTGACTCCAGGGCTTGTGTTCTTATCAACTATACTTAGGTATAAAATGGTAGTTATTCATATGATCCAGCATTCCACAACTGGCTATATATTCTAAAGAAAGGAAATCAATGTATCGAAGATATATTGGCACTTTCATATTTATTGCAGCACTATTGACAAGAGCCAAAATATGGAATCAACCTAAGTGCCCCTCAATGGATGAATGAATGAAGAAAATGAGACATATATACATAATGGAATATTATTCAGCCATAAAAAGAATGAAATCCTGTCATTTATGGCAACATGGATGAATCTGGAGGGCATTATGCTAAATGAAATAAGCCAAGCACAGAAAGATAAGTGCCACATATTCTCAATTGTACATGGAAGCTAAATAAGTTGGTCTTATTTAGTAAGACAGAATTAGAGAGTAGAAGAGTGGTAACTAGAGGTGGGGAAGGGAGGAAGGACAGGGAAAGGCTGATTAACAGATAAAAAATTACAGCTAGATAGAAGGGGTAAGTTCTTGGGCTCTCTAGCACCACAGGGTGACTACAGTTAAGAACAATTTACTCGGCCAGGCACGGTGGCTCACACCTGTAATCCCAGCACTTTGGGAGGTCGAGATGGGCAGATTACCTGAGGCCAGGAGTTTGAGACCAGCCTGGCCAACATGGTGAAACCCTGTCTCTACTAAAATTAGAAACATTATTTGGGCATGTGGTGGGCATCTGTATTCCCAGCTACGTGGGAGGCTGAGGCAGGAAAATCGCTTGAACCCAGGAGGTGGAGGTTGCAGTGAGCCACGATCATGCCACTGCACTCCAGCCTGTGTGACAGAGCGAGACTCTGCCTCAACAAACACAAAACAAAAACAACAAAAAAACAATTTACTCTAATTTTCAGATGAGAGAATTTTGCATATTCCCAACATGAAGAAATGATAGTTTAGTTGTATGAGGTGATGAGTATGCTAATTACTCTGATTTGATCATTTACACATTGCATACAGCTATTGAAGTATCACACTGTAACCCATAAATACATGCAGTTACTATGAGTTAGTTAAATTTTTGTAAGTGATAGTTATTTTAAAAAGACAGTACATGGAGGGACAGAAAGGAGAATGGAAGAGAGAACAGACAAGAAAACACAGAAGCAGTTATTGTGTAACTTTCCTATGCTGGAAATGATTCTGGGATTTTACATATGCTTTACAATGTAATCTTCCTAACAACCCTAAAAGGGAAGTGTAGTGGTGTTGAGAAGCTGGAGTTCTAGAGACACACGACACATGGAATGAAATGGAACAATTATCAACATTTCAGGCCATCTAAACTTAGTCAATATAACATCTCATCTTCTCAAGCCCATGTTCCTAAATTAAAAAAAAAATAATGATTTGTATTATTTGAGTGTAGGGGTATGTACTGAAATTTATTTTTTAAAATAAATATCCATGTTTATAGGACAGAGAAAAATTGCTCTGTTGAGTGACGGTACACAAAGATCCTCAGGCAGATTTAGACCGTGATGCTGGGCTGCAAAAGTGAGCAGCTAGGGTGATGGGGCTATAGCACTTCATTCTGTACAGACACAACCTCTGGAAACATCCCCTTCGTTAAGCTGTGCAAATAACGAACTGAAATCTCCTCCACTTTAGGCCTTATCTTCTGATTTATTCATCTATGGAAGAATTTTTTAAAATATTCAACTTGGTTTTGCTCCTGGACAAAATGGAGTGTAGAGTGAATGAAGGTTGGGGAGCCATGCTTAAGCTCAAAGGAGCTTTCCTTTGAAACACTTCATGAAGCTGCGTGTAGTCTCAGGCTGACTTTCCAGGATACAAGTGAACTCTGAGGGCTTGTTTGACTCATTCCACACATGAGCATATTTTTTTTCTTTGAGACGGAGTCTTGCTCTGTCACCCAGGCTGGAGTGCAGTGGCGTGATCTCCGCTCAGTGCAAGCTCTGCCTCCTGGGTTCACGCCATTGTCCTGCCTCAGCCTCCCGAGTAGCTGGGACTACAGGTGCCCACCACCACGCAAGGCTAATTTTTTTTTTTTTTTTTGCATTTTTTTAGTAGATATGGGGTTTCACCGTGTTAGCCAGGATGGTCTCGATCTCTTGACCTCGTGATCCGCCTACCTCAGCCTCCCAAAGTGCTGGGATTACAGGCATGAGCCATTGTGACCGGTCGTGAGCATCTTTTTAATGTGGGCCAAAGCCTCCCCCACACAAATTCCTTACAAGCAATTAAGATGTCAATCATCTTCTGTATCAACCTCAAGGTGAGAATGCTTGCTTTCACCTCCAATTCGCTCCAAAGGACCATCAGAATATGCTTGACTCAGTGGTTCAACTCATTCCTTATGCTCCACACTTGGCATGATTACTTTAATGTCTAATTCCTATTCATATTTCAAGTTTATTAAGTGCCAGGCACAGAGGATCTAGTCAACCATATTTGTAGCCCGAGGTGAAACAGAAGGACTAAAAGGTAGAAAGGGTATGGTAGTAGGCTAAGTGACAGTGAGGGAAGTGATTGCTGATGGCTTAATACTGCAGAGAGACTGCAAAACCAAATGTGCTCCCAATTACATTACAATAATGTATGCTTACCCATATCTCATCAAGGGGGACTTAAATTATGCTATCCTTATTTAATCAAAGAAGGATTTCTATTCTAAATATATTGACTTAAAAAAGTGAGAGGAAGAGCAAGTTCTTAGCGGTCTCATCTCTAGTTAGCTATAAATTTTGCTTATGTGAATTAATTCAACTTAAAAATGCTAAATGCTACTATAAGACATGACTAAATTCTGTGCATAAAAGCAGCATGAAAACATTTTTAATAATCAGTAGAAATAATGTCTACCTTATAAGACTATCTTCTGAATAAAATTATAGAAAGTATAAAATGAGATTTGAAACTTGTAACATGGTAAATAAAAGTGAAGGGTTGTTTTTCTTATAAATTAGAGTGAATCTAAAGCAAAGTAGGACCAGCATGCATGAAACTGGGAGCTGAAGACTGCCTTTCCATGGCTCTGTGTTAACTGTGTATTAACAATGACTAATTCAGTTACTCTAATCTTCAATCTCATTTTTAAAAAGATACAGGCCAGGAGACCTTTAATGTCTTTTTCAACCATAGAATCGTATGATTAAAGAGGAAGAAATATTCTCACTTGCATGGTATAGTGCAGTAAGTGTCGCCAAAAAGCAACATTTTTTTTTTCCTTCAATGACTATGACAATACGTGGAGTCACAGAAACTAGTAACATTCAAAAGATGTCACTGTCCTGCCTTACTTTTATTAATTCACTGAAGAAAAGGATTTTATCCTAACCAATTGAAAGTGAATGCTAAATACAGGCAACGTCTTTTGATTTTCTTTTAATTTTAAAAAGATAGGGAAAAACATCTAGAAACTATGGATCGATGATCAAGAAGATAAACTCCAGAAAATTACTAGAATAGAAAGGGTGGGTTTGGATATATAAAAATACCTCATCCTCAAATTAACTTTATACATATATTTTCTTTGTTGTGTTACTGAATGGGCATGTAACACAGGAATTCCTTTATTCAAACATATAAATGGCTAGGAAATACAAGGATGGACAAGATAGTCTCACTTCTCTTAAAATACACGTTCTGCCATAGGAGTGAAATAATACATGAGAAAAAAGTAAATATACAATCATTCTAGATTGTATTAAATGCTGGTAAATTGAGCCGGGCGTGGTGTAATCTCACGATGTTGGGAGGTTGAGGCGGGTGGATCACTTGAGGTCAGGAGTTCGAAACCAGCCTGGCCAATATGGTGAAACCCCGTCTCTACTAAAAATACAAAAAACTTATCTGGGCGTGGTGGTGTGGGCCTGTAATCCCAGCTACTTTGGAGGCTGATGCAGAATAGCTTGAACCCCGGAAGTGGAGCTTGCAGTGAGCTGAGGTCGCACCACTGCACTCCAGCTAGGGCAACTGAGCAAGACTCAGTCTAAAAAAAAAAAATTCTGGTAAGTAGAAGATACTGTTATGTAAAAGCAGAGCGCTGGAAGAAGGTCGGCAGAGAGGAGGAGAAATGATGGAAATTGCTTGTTATGTTAGGGTGACATGGAAACTTTCTCTTAGGAGGTCATACCTAAATTGAGAAGTAAGGATCATGAGATGTCTGCTGCGTGAAAGATCATGAGAAAAGCTTATCCGGCAGAGGGAACAAAAGTATCAAGATCCTGTTGCAAAAAATAATTTGTCATTTTTGAGAAATTAAAATGAGACCCTGGTAATGAGTTTGAGATTTATTCTAAGTACATTAGAAGGCATAAAGCAGGAAAGTGGGATGATCTAATTTACATTTTTTAAAAGATTACTCTGGCAGTTTTATGATAAATGGTTAAGGAAAGGCTCAAGAAGATGCAGAGAGAGCAGGTAGGACTGGATGTTGTAGAAACAATACAACTTGATTTTAGCAAGGCTTTAGCAAAGCTTGTCACTACTTTAAAAACATGTGGGTGAAACTGGAGTTCAATTATAGTATATGTGGCTAAATTTGTAGCTGGCTGAACAAGAGTGTCCAAATAATATCAAATTAAAGGTTTAATTTCATTTCGTGGAAATTCTCTGCCCTGTCCTGGTCAACATGTTGTATCAATTATTTGAATGGAGACACACTTATCAAATTTTCTGCTGACACTAAACTAGGAGAACAATCAATATGTCAGATTGAAAAAAGACTTAAAACAATTTCAAATATGATGGAACAAAGGGTCACTACTCAGAACATGAATTTATTAGGGGTAAATATAATACTCCAAATTTAGGTTAATAGAACAACATGGTTGGGTAGCTCTGGATGAATAGAAATTTATAAGAAATTCTTTCTCAGATTTTACATGATTATATGCTTAAAATAAAGTTACAATCTGGGGCTGGTATTTAAAAATGAATATTAAATAAATATTATTGTCAGCTTCATTAACTGAAAAAAAGTTCACATCATGAGATACTATTGTTCCCAGTGTCCTCTGAAAAAGTTAAGGCACATATATGGAATTCTGTGCATTTCCATAAGACTACAAAGATGAATTAACATAGTTGAGTGTGTTGTGAAGAATATGGCTGTGGATTAAGTAAATGGGGAAGAAAAGAATTTATGGGACAAGGGACATGATCATATCTTCACATATTTGAAGAGTAACTAGCATCTTATAGTAAGAACTGGGAGTGAATGTGATAGAAATTTAGATATTTGGCTCAGTTTTAAGAAAGAGATGTCAAGTTTGTTTTTTTTTTTTTGAACAACTAGAGCAGTCTACTGTGGCCCACGGTGCCTTGTGATGAATTGGTGAACTTTCTGTCACTAGAATTTTTTAAACCAAACGATGATCAGCGCAGGATTTTGAGGGTGGGAGGTATGCCGACATCACACATGAAGTGGAAGGAGCAAATTGGATTCCATTTCCTCGTAGGTCCGCAAGTCAACCCACCGCAAACTGAGTGGTAGACCTTTTTTTTTTTGGTTAAACTATTCTATTTAAATGACTGTCCTTGAATATGAGATTCCATCTTTCTGATGTTTTGGTAGTAAAATGCCTGGTCTTTCACAAAAGGATAATCTTAAAAGCTGGTAATTTGTTTTTTTAAATGTAAGCTAGTAATAAAAAAGTTTGGGTATAGTATTTCTGTTTTTTTTGAGACGGAGTCTCGCTCTGTCACCCAGGCTGGAGTGCAGTGCTGCAATCTCGGCTCACTGCAAGCTCCACCTCCTGGGTTCATGCCATTCTCCTGCCTCAGCCTCCCCAGTAGCTGGGACTACAGGTGCCCACCACCACGCCCGGCTAATTTTTTGTATTTTAAGTAGAGACAGGGTTTCACCGTGTTAGCCAGGATAATCTCAATCTCCTGACCTCATGATCTGCCTGTCTAGGCCTCCCAAAGTGCTGGGATTACAGCCATGAGCCACCGCGCCCGGCCCGGGTATAGTATCTCTATCTCCATTTTTTTTGGTGTTACTGTGTTAAAAATTGCCTATGACTATGACATCCAAAATTCAAAGAATTACAAGATTTATTAAATACTGAGATCTTCTCCTACTCTGAGAGTATGATTCTATGCTTATTTCCAAATATTAATTCAGCAAGATTTGTCATTACTAAAAAATAAATATAGATATAAGACTTGTATTAAACCAATAGAAATAAATACTTTGGTTCTGTTACATTCAACCGCACATATTATTCTCCTATTATTCTGAACACCTAAGAATATTTAGAAGACTATCTCAGGAGACATTCACTAACCAAATAATCCTGGAACCTTGCATATATATAATACTTAGAAAATTCATTTCTCAACTTATATAAATGCCACCAAATGGCATTAATAGATTAAGAACTGGATATTAGGTATATTTGATGTTGAGTTCCTGGAGAGGACTTTGTTAATGAGAATATTCTACAGTGTTACTGCCAGCAGATTTTATGAAACCTTTGGCTAATGCCAACATGCACTGCGATATGAGTTGGAATTTTACACAAGGACATACATAATCACATGCAAATACATAAACCCTTAAACGTGTAGCTGAACATCAATCCTTGAAGGTGGCTATGCTAAAACGTATGCTAACTGCTCTTGCCTATGGATTTTATTTTCAAATTGTGATTTCTAAATTCCACTTTCTTTCACATATTCATGGACTTTTGTTAAATGGTGGTATTAAGATACGGTTATTTGTTTTTTTAAACATTCTAAACTGGAAATATCAAAGGTGGATAACACTTTGTCTCCATTTTTTTGTCATTATTGCAGTCGCTTTAAATTTTTTCTAGCCTATGAAATAAGAAACAATTCGAGAATTATAGGATTAATTGACTACTCAGTTTTTTTCCAGCTCGACCTTTATGGTTAAAGTACTTCTCTTATTGACTACTAAATTACTGGCAGTTCAATTTCTTGCTTATACACATTCTATTTAAAATGTGTGTGTGAGTAAAATTTATTGTTTACATAAATTTATACATGTGTCAATCTCAGTGTGTGAATTTGTGTATAAAGCATCATATAATCAAATTATCATACAATCAAACTATCTCAATCCTTATCAAAGTAGAAGAATAGATCTTCTCACTTAGATTTACAGTTTATCCTACAAACAAAATTATTTCCAAAATGTGAAAAAGAGTAAAGATGATCATGTAACAAATTAAAATCTAGTCTCTAAAATGAAACTGCTATAAGAGTGTATTCGTATAATGGTAAACAAACTCAAAGTAACATTTGCAGCATTATATAATTGCTACTTACAAGCAAACTGAAGCTTTGCTTCTCTGCTAACAATTGTTCCAAACGAGTTTGTTGCTGTGCACTGGTATGTTCCAGCATCTTGGGTTTTATTAGGGTTATTGATCAACAAGCTGCCTTCAACAACACTGTAGCGGAAATCCATACCAATGTCAACATCTGTTCCATTTAATTTCCACCTATAGTATAAAAATGCCAGTAGATAAAGTCTTGTCATATTAATCAATATTTCTGAATTGTCTAAAATATATAAAAACTATAAATAGCATGAAAAATCATTTGTGACTTTTTTAAAAAAGCATGATTAAGAAGTTAGAAATGCTCTACCCAGCAAAGGTAACATCCAGTGCTTATGGAAAAAACATGTCTTTTAAAGTAAACAATGACATTAAAATTTTAATAACTGTTTTTCTGACTACTTATCATGCTACAAACACTTCACTGTTTTGAAGTCTGGCCACAGATTTCTCATAGCACCTGTGCAACTTTCTTCAAACGGGGCTTCTCAGTAAAAGTCTTTCTAGTTTGCAATCATTCTTTAAATAGGTCTATACAGATGACAGCATATACTATTTCCAGGTAGATTGCTGAGTATCCGATGAAATTGCAGCAGAGTTGCTTTGATTTGTTCCTTAATATGACTACAATGGCTGGCTGTAAAGGAGAGGAACTCTATTGATCTTGAGCTGCCGTGGGGACCAAACCTGCCTTAACCTTGGATCACTTTGAAGAGCTCCTTCACCACTGGCACACAAACATCAATCAACCATCCCAGCAAACTGCAGATTAGGCCATTAGGTAATCGGGGCAAAGAGAGGTTTTTTTGTTTGTTTGTTTGTTTGTTTGTTTTTGTCTTTCTGTTTATTTACCTGGATCACCTATGTATGTGACTAGAGTATTTAGCCCAGTAAAGTAGGTTTAGTAGGACTCACACATTTTAACAGCAAAGTTTTGGTAATAAGACCTATGTTTTCGTTTTTGTTGCATTTTACAACCATCACCATTCCAAACTCTGTTCAGAAGTCAATTAAATACTTAAGAACTTTGGCACTAACACAACTCAGTGACTATCTTATCTCTTTACCCGCAAAAATCTTACACAGAATATTAACTAATGAAAATAGCACAGTAGGAGCTCGTGAATTGCCAGGAGTATCACAGTAGCATTTACATCAGAATGTTAAAAATTAAGAAATACAGCAGCACAAAGAAAACTGATCCAAATTCATAATGGGAGTAAGGAATGACAGCCATTAATCTTATCTCCTTTAAATAGTAAAAACACCATTTAAACATTTGTGTGTGTGCACATGCACATTCATTGTGTATCATCTTATAACATTCTTGGGGACTATGGTTGTCTGTACACAATGTAAAAGTATTTAAATGAAAAAAATGTAGGCGAGTTTCAAGATTTTAGATGTCTGATATGTCTGATATCAACAAAAGCAAATATACAGAAGGGTAATCCCTTCTTTCTGTCAAGACCTCTGTCCCACTTCAAAGCCATTTTTCAATGACACCTCTTTCAATGAAGTCTTCCTCAGTATTTCTAGTCAAAATTAACCAAAGATGACTAAGCGCGGTGGCTCACACCTGTAATCTCAGCACTTTGGGAGGCTGAAGTGGGCAGGTCTCTTGAGCCCAGGAGTTCCAGAATAGCTTGGGCAACACGGCACAACCCTGTCTCCACAAAAAATACAAAATTTAGCCAGGTGTGGCGGTACATGTGTGCTTGTAGTCCCAGTTACTCGGGAGGCTGAGGTGGGAGGACCACTTGAGCCTGGGAGATTGAGGCTGCAGTGAGCCAAGGTCACACCACTGCAAATGCACTCCAGCTTGGGCAACAGAGCAAGACCTCATCTCAAAACAAAAACAACAAAAATTAACGAAAGCTTTATCCAATCTCCCGCAGAATTGTCCATGCTCCTTTATGTAGGAATGCTGCTTTTACAGTAGATAATTTGCCTACATTGCTTTTGTATTCTCACTTTAGCCATCTAAAATCTAACACTCTCATTGTGCTCCATAAATGCTTGTTGAATTTGATTGACTAAACATTTTACTTCTTTGCTGGATATTTTAGCTTTGAACATCCACAATTTATGAAGCATTCCAGCACACTACCACACAGCAACATATGTTTATTCATGTCTTTGAAATGTAAAGATTTAGAAACAAGAGAGGTAAGAAAGACCAGGAGCATGAAATAGAAAAATGAGGTAACTCTTTATGTGTTTGTGTATAAGAAGATTGGGATTAGAAACTGAAAATGTTTTTAGTCTCCGCAGTAATTCTCTGTGCTCTGACACAGACAAGAAAGTAATACGCAATAAAGACAGAACAGCCAGGTTATATTCTAGCAGCTCTATATGCACATGAATCTCTAGAACTGACTGTCTGCCCTAGACATTTTTTTTTTGAGTCAGCTGATCACGTCTTGGCCATAACTCTTACTTCAAATGATAGTAGAGCAATTTAATATGACAAATCTAAGAACTCAAAGAGGAAATTACAATATAATGTGAGCTGCAAGCAGAGTGTGGAATTTAGGAGTGGGACCATGTGAGTCTTTTTAGAAAAGTGGTTGTGGGCATAAGGAGAGCTCCTCTGTAGGTTTGTCTACACTAGTCATCTCAACTAAAATGCTGTGCAGAAAGTCCATTAATCTACTTTATCACCTGCTTTTACATACAAATAGCAAAGGAAAAAGGATTATTGAGAAAATAAAGTGCTTTTTCTGAAATGCAGTTGAGTCTCTATTACAAAGCACTATACCAAGTTTTATTGCAATGCAGTCACTGTTCATTCCAATTGAATGTGGATTACACTGAATTTCTTATCTCATTGTATACTGAAACACACTTGAAAATTTCACAATTTACTTTCAATGTTTGAGGAATCTTTTAAGTGTTGGTAATATAGAGGCAATGCTCATTTGGAGCCAATAGAGATTTTCCCAAAGGACAAGAGAAATTTGTGAGTCTCATAAGCTGATTTCCGAATCATTTGAGGAACCACGACTCCACTCTCTCCAGAGAGCGGGGTTGTGCACAACCAAACACCTATGCTGTGATGCTATGGAGGGTAAAATGTTGTGGCCTTGCTGGGAGGGTGTCAATAAGATTTGCTGTAGCGAAATCCTCTTTCTTTGCTGATGGTTTCAACTTGGCACTAAGGGAAGGTCAGGGTATTTATGACTTGGAATTTGATTTCTGCAAACTCAGTTGAACACAAACCTCAGCAAAAGTACCCCGACCAAGTATGTGAACATTTCTTCTATCTGGAAAGGGATGCTGAGTGCATTAAGTAATGTCATACGTCCTTAGGGAAGTTTAATACAAGGGAAGCTGGCACAAGTTAAAACTTCTTAAATTTTTCTGGGTCTGGGTCAACCCTTTCAAAATTGAGGGGCAGGAAACAATGAAAAGAGAAGGCTCAGTTGAGGGAATAAACACAAAGAAGAGAGGTCAGTTGCGGTGTCTGAGGGGAGAACCCAGTGCTGAAGATCCCCATGGAGACTCACTTTCGAATTTCTCCTACTTGTTCTTCCCCCTCAAAGTCAACCTGAAGACTGAAAAAGTTCAGGCAGACAGGTGTTTGAAAATGCCTGATCTCTCCATTCTTTCTCTTTTTCTTTAACAAGGGGAATTTTTTAGCTCCCAGGTACCAGTCTGCTATCATGTTACAGAGAAACTGCCAAAGGTATAAAGGCAAGAAGTACACTGCAATAAATTGCTAGTATATTTGATTAAAAAGTTTTGTTCTCAGTGTTTCCTGGCAATCTAAAAACATAATAGGTTTCTGTTTCACTGCTTGTTTTAAATAACAAGGCAAGCTCTTCTATCTAGAAACACAATGTTACAAAAGCAATGTTAATTAAAGGTCACCGTTTGGGGAAAAACAAAGCAGCAACTTGCCAAATTCGGCTGCAAAATTTGTTTTCATTTATGGTTAACATCTGAACTTACACTCGGGTATGTAAGGAAAACAAGGACCAGTTAACTCATCGTTTATGTATCTAAGAGCCTTTGCTTCCTGCATTCTTTATTACATAAAGCATTCAAAAATCTTTGATTTAGCCTTGGGTTTAATATATTCTAGGGGGAATAACTGTTCATTCTGGCTTGCCCAAGACAAGTGCTGGGTTTACACCTGCTGTCCTAGAATAATTATGAACAGTGGCCTTCTGCTTTAAAAAGTGCCCTTAGATGATAAATTACATGTTCACTCTAATTATATCGTCCGTTAGAGAGTTGTTGTTTTCTTATTTTCTGGAATGCACTTCCTTTCCTTATGCATGTGATGAAAGAACCATTCACCCTCCAAATGTATTAAAATATCTCCTTTTCTGTGAAGCCTTCAGTGACATCTACTCTTACTATCCTGAATTAGACTTTCTTTCCTCCAGAGTACCTAGAATGTGGTCATCCTTTACTTGTATTTACATCATTCAACTCCAACTACATCCACATCTAGGCAGTCCTCAAATTAATAGTACTAGTAAACATATTGTAGAGTTGATTAATCTTTGAATACTCAGACCTAGCATGGTGCCTGGTGCATTGCAGCTGCTTAATAGAGTGGTTTAAATATTTTGTCTAGATGACATATTTTTCAGAATCCTAATATATGGCCCAGTTCAAAGTAGAGCTGCGAAGGCTGAATCTTGGATGAAAATTCTGCTATTTTTCTTTTTCTGGTAATCTTTAAGCCAATTCCATGTGCCCTGGAATTCAGTTTGAAAAACACTGGTGAGGTTTTGAAGGACAAATAATGAATATGTTTGATAAATGAACAAATGGATAAATGAGCACATAAATTCTAAAATAATATCCACTATACTAATACTGCCATCCTTTAACTTGAACAGAATGTCCTCTGCCTATTTGAAAATTACTTATCTCAGTTCAAATCTCATTTCTTCTGAGAACCCAACCTGATGACTCCAATCTCTCCTAAACTATGACATATATATTTCTGTTTTTTATATAACATTAGATATTAGTCATTACAGTATAGTTTTTCATGATCAGATTTGAATAGAGGCATAATAATATTTATAAGATGTATGTAAGTTATAAAAAATCATGAGCCAATGAAGATCTGTGTTTAAAAGGGATATTATCACCTTAGAAGTCTGCTGTATCTACTTTGATTATAACCACTCTTTCTTAATAGTTAATTATAATCTTTAATTTTGGCTTTTTCATTCCTGTGATATTCTTTATAATTTTATCATGTATGTTATTATCCTTTGAAGGAGTTCAGAGCACGCCACCCAAAAATATGCTGCTCTGGCATATTGCCATTTATTTATTTATTTATTTATTTATTTAGAGACTAGGTCTTCCTCTGTCACCCATGATGGAATGTAGTGGTGCAATCATAGCTCACTGCAGCCTAGAACTCCTAGACTCAAGCAACCTTCTTCCCACCTCAGCCTCCTGAGTAGCTAGGACTACAGGTGTGCACCCCTGTGGCTGACTAGTTTTTAAATTATTTTTGTAGAGATGGCGGTCTTGCTATGTTGCCCAGGTTGTTCTCAAACTCCTGGCCTCAAGCCATCGTAGTGCCTCAGCCTCCCAAAGGGCTAGGATTACAGGCGTAGCCACTGTGCCCAGCCTATATTGACTATTTTAAGTTAAAGGTACTTGGAAAACAGCAGGTACAAGACGACCACTTTCACCTTCATTCTTTTTCTAAAGAGCAAGGGATGAAATCCCCATGCCAGAGATGTCCTTTCTATATTAGAAGGAAAGTAACATTCTTTTCATCAAGGACAGGAAGTTGAGACAGAGAAAACTCTGTCCAGACCTTGTTAAAATATTTTCTTCTAGCTCCCCACATAACTTACTTTTTCACAATTTACTACTCTTTGTCCAATTCAGTATATAAATGTGCAACGATAACTGCGTCTCTGGGTTTTCATTGTCTTATGAAGGCTTCCTTGCCATGTAAAACTTGCATTTAAAAAAATGTTTTTCTCCTTTTGATCTGCTTTATGTAAATTTAATTCTCAGGCTCAGCTGACAAATCCTAAGAGAGGAGAGGTAAAGTTTTGCTTCCTTTATACCTTGAAAAACCACTCCATCTCAACCACTTTCAAATATTATGAATGTGAAATTACATACTATGTATTTGGCCGTGAACTGGTTTGCTCAAAATTATGTTCTTGAGATCTACCCATGTTGTTGCAGCTGCCATTCATTCATTTTCACTACTGCATGAGGTTACCTTGTATGAACAAACCAGGTTATATGTATTTTGAATATACTATGAACATAATTATGTATACTGGATCATAGATTATGGATTATGTGCATCTTTAGATTTACTAGGGAGTGCTTTTTTTTTTTTTTTTTCCACAGTGGCTTTTACCAATTTACATTGCTATCAGCAGTGTTCAATCAAGGGTTCTGTTTGCTCTACACCTTCACCAACAGATTGTCAGTTTTCTATATTTGTCAATCTGATAGTTTTGAAAGAGTGTGTTGTTGTAGTTTTAATTATATATTTCTGTTCACTAATGATATTGACAATCTTTTTATGTTTACCGAATTTTTGGTTTTCATTTTCTTACAAGTACTTGTTCAAGTGTTTTGCTAATGTTTCCACTGGGTTGTTTTTTACATTCTGTTTGTGGAAATTCTTTAAATAGTCTGGGATATGAATCCCTTACCCATAACAAATATACTTAAAAATCTTCAAGTTTACAGCTTGTAATTTTGCTTATTTCAGTATATTCCATTGAACATCAGTTTTCAATATTAATACAGCTAAATATTTTCTTTTACAAGTTGCACTTTTTCTGTCATATTTCGAAAATCTCTTCCTTCCCCAAAGTCATAAATATGTATAACTATTTGCTTTTAAAAGTATTGCAAATTTTCCATTTAGGTCTTCTATACACCTGGAATTGATTTTTGTGTATGCAGTGCAGCAGGGTTCCAATTTTCTTTCTTTCTTTTTTTTTTTTTGAGATGGAGTCTCACTCTGTCGCCCAGGCTGGAGTGCAGTGGCACGATCTCGGCTCACTGCAAGCTCCGCCTCCCGGGTTCACGCCATTCTCCTGCCTCATCCTCCTGAGTGGCTCGGACTACAGGTGCACGCCACCACGCCCGGCTAACTTTTTTGTTATTTTTTTAGTAGAGACGGAGTTTCACCGTGTTAGCCAGGATGGTCTCGATCTTCTGAACTCGTGATCCACCCACATCAGCCTCCCAAAGTGCTGGAATTACAGGCGTGAGCCACTGCGCCCGGCCCCAATTTCATTTCTTTAACCATATAGGTTATCCGCTGTCTAGTACATCTTTTAAAAATTTGTTTCTAATGTTGTCATGAATTTTAACTTTTCTTCTTTTTATCTTCATAAGACAATATTATTTTTATTGTTCTGTGCAATATTTTTTTTGTGGAATTACTAACATTTACCATTTGCTTTACTTATCATTTATTCTTGTAGCTCAGCTCTTCTATCTGGAATCATTTTTATTCTGCCTCAAGTATGTCTTTTAGAATTTCCTTTAGTGAGGGTCTACTGGAGTCAGACTTTGGTTGATGTCTGCCTAAAAATGCAGTTAGTTTGTTTTCCTTTTAAAAAAGTATTTAGGCTATCTATACATTTGACAGTTTCTCTCAGTATACTGAAGATTCTATCTTCTGTCTTCTGCTTTTTTGTTGCTATTGAGAAGTCAGCTGCCAGTTTGTGATCTCTTTGAATGTTATTTGTATTACAACTTTGGCTACTTTTATGATCATCTGTTTGACTTGGTGTTCACTATTTCACTATTTTAGATGTGGCTTCATTTTTATTTGCACTGCTTGAAATGCATAGGGCTTCCTATATCTATAGCTTGAAAGTTTTAATTAGTTTGGAAAATTCTTAGTCTTCTCTTTAAATACTGCTTCTGCCTCAGTCTTTCTTGTTTCTTCTGGAATCCTGATTAGACATTTTTTCTCTCTTTCTTTTTAAAGTATTTTGCTTCCCTTTGTCTCTTTCTGCTGCCTCTGGAGGATTTCTTCAGACCTATCTTGCAGTTTACAAATTCTCTTTTCAGTTGTATCTCATCTGCTACTACAACCACTAGGGTTTAATGTTTGAAATACACAATGACCTGTGCTTCACAGTCTCTTTGGAAGTCAAGCTTATTTCTTGTTCACATTTACTCTAAAGATGTAGTCTTTGTATCCCAGGTTTATTCTGGGAGATGTTCTCATGTTAGATTCTCCTGTGGGTTGTCTAGGCTTTGTCTTGTGACCTCTGTTCCTCTGAAGCCATGAAAACCAAAGCTCAATTCATACTTGTAGTTTATTAACATGAAAACTGCATTTATTGTTCAGCTTCTTTGGGTTCCAAACCCACTTACTTTTGGACTTCTGACATTTCTTACTTTCCTGCCAATTTACTGATATGGTTTAAAATGTGTTTTTTCAGTTAAATATATGTGGTTAGGAATTGTTAATGTTTTCAAAGAGAAAGTCAATCAGGATATTTAATTGCCAGTACTACAAAAAACAGAGGTTGGGTACGTAGCTTTTCATGAAACAATCATCTCCTTAGACTTTCAGGATATCCTATGATGCCCATCTAAAAGCTTTTAATGGGCTGGGCATGATGGCTCATGCCTGTAATCCCAGCACTTTGGGAGGCCGAGGCAGGCGGATCACTTGAGGTCACGAATTCAAGACCAGCCTGGCTAACATGGTGAAATCCTGTCTCTGCTAAAAATACAAAAATTAGCTGGGCATGGTGGTGCACACCTGTAATCCCAGCTACTCAGGAGGCTGAGGCAGGAGAATCACATGAACCTGGGAGGCAAAGGTTGCAGTGAGCAGTGGTCGCACACTGCACTCCAGCCTGGGTGACTGACAGAGCGAGACTCCGTCTTGAAATAACTAACTAACTCTTGGGCCAGGCATGGTGGTTCACGCCTGTAATCCCAGCACTTTGGGAGCCTGAGGCAGGTGGATCACTTGAGGTCGGCCAACATAGAGACCAACATAGAGAAATCCCATCTTTACCAAACATACAAAATTAGCCAGGCATAGTGGCACATGCCTGTAATCCCAGCTACTCGGGAGGCTGAGGTAGGAGAATCGCTTGAACCTGGGAGGTGGAATTTGCAGTGAGCTGAGATTGCATTATTGCACTCCAGCCTGGGCAACAAGAGCAAAACTTAGTCTCAAAAACAAA
>NW_012114711.1:5878627-5990896 GCF_000951035.1 Colobus angolensis palliatus | reverse complement strand
GGAGGCTGAGGCAGGAGAATGGCGTAAACCCGGGAGGCGGAGCTTGCAGTGAGCCGAGATCGCGCCACTGCACTCCAGCCTGGGCGACAGAGCTAGACTCCGTCTCCAAAAAAAAAAAGATAGACTCACCAGAGGTTATGATGTAAAAGTTACATTAAATATCACCCTGCAGCTGGCAGTCCCCTTATATGTGATTATTCTGAAGGGCAAGAAATGCAACTGCTATCCTGGAAAAACTTCATAACCAGTCTTTTGTTGATAGGTGATAGGATGAGACTGAATTCATTCAGGTGCATTGGTACTGAGAAAAAAAGAATAAAGTTGGTTTGGGGATCTAGGCAAAGCCTGGCATGGTAATTTCTAAGGCATTTAACATTTAACTCAGATAGAAAAAAAAAAAAAAAAAAAGAAACCACTTCATTCTAAGGCTGAAATAGAAGAAAAGTTAAGAAGACAAAATAACCAAATGGAGTTCTATCTTATTATAGGGGACTGAGGACGGCCCATGATCTTGTTGTGAGAAAGAGATGGGTAGGGATTCAGAAAGACCATGGACTGAGTTTCAATGCCTTGGGTCAAGTAGTAACTCCAGGACCTCAGAAAAATCACCTAGTCTCTACATGCCTCAAATGTTTCATCTATAAATAAATAAGATTAGACTAGGTCAGTGATTCTGTATCAGTTAAAAATGGGAAAACAGGCTGGACATACTGGCTCAAGCCTGTAATCCCAGCACTCTGGGAGGTGAGGTGTGGACGACTGCATGAGCCCAGGGGTTCAAGACAAACCTGAGCAACACATGGAGACCCTATCTCTACCAAAAATTAAAAAATTAGCTGGGGATGGTTGCATGCACCTGTAGTCCCAGCTACTCAGGAGGCTGAGGTGGGAGGATGGCTTGAACTTGAGGGATCAAGGCTGCAGTGGGCCATGATCACTGCCACCACACTCCAGCCTGGATGACACACCAAGACGCTATCTCAAACCAAAACAAAACAACACAAAAACAAATTAAGGGAAAACAGTCAGGAATGTTTTCCCATAAACACACATGTATCCATACATTTAATTTGCATTCCAAGATGTCGTGAATTATATTACCACTACCACTGTCTCTTCTTACTCCATGTATAAAATACCACATCAACAAGAAGTTTAAACAACCAAAAATAAAGAAGATTTATGAAAGCACACAAAATAAAAGCATGGAATGAAAGTACACGGACATGGTCAGGTGCGGTGGCTCACATCTGTAATCCCAGCACTATGGGAGGCTGAGGCGGGTGGATCATGAGGTCAGGCATTCGAGATCAGACTGGCCAACAAAGGGAAACCCCATCTCTACTAAAAATACAAAAAAATTAGCCAGACATGGTGGCATGCACCTATAATCCCAGCTACTCGGGAGGCTGAGGCAGGAGAATCTCTTGAACCTGGGAGGTGGAGGTTCCAGTGAGCTGAGATTGCACCACTGCACTCCAGCCCAGGAGACAGTGCAAGACTCTGTCTCAAAAAAAAAAAAAAAAAGGACACCAACATGGACTTTACAATATATTTACATTTCCGATTTTTAACAATTACACAAATATTTTCAAAACAAATTTAGGTACTGGTCAGATGTTAGCTCATTTCAATGGTAAAGAATTAAGTGATTTTTTGGCACATCAAGGTAAATGAAAAATGTTATTCATCAAGATCACTAATAAAGCAGCAAGTTTAGTGGATTTTCTCTAAGAGAGAAATATTTCCATTGTTGTCCCCAATTCCAAAATTATTTGTGTGTATATATAATATCAATCATCTCAATTCATTGGTGTTCCCTGATTTGAATTTCATACAGAAATATAGAGTCTATTACTAGTAATTCCAAATAAGAATAAAACATAATAATGATTACTCAGGATGCAGCTGAGAGGCTGTGGATTAACATCTGTACTATTTCTCTGTGTAGCCATGCTATATTTAAATAACAAAAAGATATTTTTTTCTGTGTATTTTGTAACAAGAATTGATAATAATGATGCTCTGCATTCACTATAAATAATGCATTCCATCTAAAGTTTTTATTTTCTCATAGTTAGCCAAGTTTACTGCCTGAAAATTAACATTAGCATAAAGGGAATAGTATTTCAGTTCTCATGGAAGGAAATCCACAGGCTTTTGTGCATGAGCTATTTGGGTTCCCAAAGATGAGGGGAGAGATTTTAGAAAGTTTAGCTATCCAGGTATAAAAAAAACCCGTATATCCTAGCTTTTAAACCTTTGGACCAGGGTTAACAATGTTTTTGAGAAAAAAAGAGTTGCTTTATTTTACCAAAACCTTGAGGTGCCTGGGTGAAACAAAGAGTCCTGAGAGAGGCATTCTGAGATGAAACAGGAGGAGAGGCATACCTAAGTTTGTTCTATCTCTGTGTGGTAGCCACAAAGTGACTTTCAAGTGTCTTGAAGGCACACACAAAAGACTGTGCATTTACCATTTTCAAAGCCTAGAAGATAAAGTTCATCCTTTTTTTTTTTATATATATATGACAGTAAGTTGTTCCATGTAACCAGAAGAGTGGCTGTGATTTTCAGTCTAAAGAGGTAAAGAGCATCTCAGCAAATGACAGAGGACAGGATTTAATAATACAATGTGTCTCAGAGTTAGACTGTAGACCACCTGTATTATTATCATGCCATGCTTGTTTTATTAAATATCAGTCCAGACTGACTACACCAGAAGAATCTGGGGTCCATTAATCTGCCCTTTAACCTAACTCTCTGGGTGAGTCTTTTACACACTAAAGTTTGAGAACTACTAACACAGATCCTTCTATTCCTAGCTCTCCATTTCCGAAGAACAGAGTATCAGCCAACACCGGTTTTAGACCCACTCCTAGACATTTTTTACTGGGCAAAGTCTAACCAACACATCTTTGCTTGATAACATTTAGAGAAGTAATTTTAGCACATGCCTGCCTGGACTAACAGTTGCGAGGGATGCATCCAGGAACAGAAAGTTATAAAACTGACTCACACGAATGTGTCAAGGCCTAGGACTGACATATAAACTAACCCTTTCTTAGAACACTTGTAGTTGAACTCCAGAGCTAATTGTGAGACACCGCCCTCCCCAACAAGCACTGCACTGCATTGACAAAAGGCAGACATCCTTAGAGAGCACAACAGTCCATTGACCTATACTTATAGTTTGTCCTCATTTCTATACACAGCATTTATACTGTAACCACTACCATTTATTTATAAGGAATGAATGTCTTCTTATTTAAGTGACAGGATGTTGGGACTAATGTTTTTACACTTGGGTCCTCAAAAGGGTGAGAGTTGTCCCAGGGCCTCATCTGCCTTGGAGAAGTTAGGGGCATGGGCTCACATTATTAGAGGAGGGGAAGGTAATGATTTTCCACCCTTCTAGCAATTCCTAAAAAATCATGTTAAGAGGAGGAATGAGGGAGCAGGCAGTAAGATTGCCAACAGCTCACATACGGTCTTGTGGATTCTAGACCATTGATCTGAGACCCAGCTTGGGGATCTAGTGCAGGCGCCAATACTGTTACATCATGATTTTCTGAGTTCGTTTCTCCCTGGTAACTAGGTACTTGCCAATCAGTCACTAGGCTAATTTCTGCCAGACTACCAGTGTTCTGTAAAGTTCCATACCACAGAAATTATCTTGAATTAGGATGCATAAACTCAACTTCATAAAGGGAAGGGAGAAGACTAGGCTGAAAAAAATCTGCTTTCATGCTTCAACAAGGAGTGGGAAATCTTTGGATTTTTAGAAAAAAGCAGAGATTTAGTGACCAGAAACAAGTGTCCCAGAAGTAAAACGTAGTGTCAAGGCTAATCTGAAATTTTTGGATTACTGAAAGAGATGCATAGAATCATAGAATTTTCTATTAGAAGATATTATTTAATATTGCTTTCCTAGGTTACAGAATAAAAATGACCACATCTGTAATGGAAACCAAATATTTTTTGACTTAAAAAAAATAACCCTCTAAGAAAAACAGTACTAAAGCACCTCTCCGCAGTCAGGTGTCACTTAATTTATTTGCTGTATTGGAACATCAATGATCTCTATTTTTTTTTCTTTTAATTAATTTGGCCCACTTCCACATTTTCCTGAACTTCCCTCCCAGGCAAGCCGGATACTACTCAGGCTGCTGGAAGCCTGGCTGGGTAAGAGAATCTGAATGGATGGGGCTGGGCTGAGGTTTTCTGGGGCTGAGCAGAGAAAAATAAGCCTGAATCTCAGGTGATGGTTAACTCAAGGAAGTGAGGCAGATATCAAGCCCAAATATCAAGCCCACAGGAGCAAGTACAGAACAAAATCTGGATTCCAAGGGAAAGGTCAGCAAAAGATAACACATGTAAAGCAGGAAGCTAGAGGGTGGGTGGAGCTAGGACAATTCCACTGATGCTAAATCTAGTTTTTTGGTTTTTATTTTTATTTTTACATGGCATCTGTGAACAATCCTAGGAGCTGGGCCAAGTCAGGCAGTAGATCTAATCTCAGAATAAACATTTCATAGAAAGCAACTTAGTAAAAAAGGTAAGTGAAACTATACCGAAAATAATTCTTTCTCCAAGTGTGTCAAGAAACCTCCTGGCTGAAACAGGTGAGCATCCCTAATCCAAAAATCCGAAATCTGAAATGTTCCAAAACCCAAAACTTTTTGAGTGCCAACATGAGATAGTGACACCTGTGCTTTCTAATGGTTCAAAGTATAAACTTTGTTTCATGCACAAAATTATTTAAAATATTGTATAAATCACCTTCAGGCTATATGCATAAGGTATATATGAAACATTAATGATTTTCACGTTTAGACTTGGGTGTCATCCCCAGGATATCTCATTTTATATATTCAAATATTCCAAAATCCAACCCCCCCAAAAATTTCAAAGGCTGAAACACCTCTGGTCTCAAGAATTTTAGATAAGGGATACTCAACCTCTATCACCTTAGCTAAGGGTGCTTGTTAACAGGTAGATTCCTGAGTCCCTCTCAGACCTACTGGGTTCTAATTATCAGGACTCAGGAAACAGCATTTGAGCAAGCATCTCTTGATCTTTATGAATTGTAAAGTTTATTTTATTTCCTTTTATTTTATTTTTTGAGATGGGGTCTCCCTCTGTCACCCAGGTTGGAGTACAGTGGCTTGATCTCTGCTCACTGCAACCTCTATCTCCCGGGTTCAAGCGATTCTCCTGTCTCAGCCTCCTGAGTAGCTGGGATTACAGGTGCATGCCACTACGCCTGGCTATTTCTTTTGTTTTTAGTAGAGACAGGGTTTCAGCATGTTGGTCAAGGTGGTCTTGAACTCCTGACCTTGTGATCCACCCACCTCGGCCTCCCAAAGTACTGGGATTACAGGCATGAGCCACCTCACCTGACCGATGCATTCTAAAGTTTTAAAACTAGTTATGAATTGAGCACAGACAGCTTTCATTTTTCTTTTCTTTTTCTTTTCGTGAGATGGAGTCTCACTCTGTTGCCCAGGCTGGAGTGCAATGGCACGATCTCAGCTCACTGCAACCTCCACCTCCCAGGTTCAAGCGATTCTCCTGACTCAGCCTCCCGAGTAGCTGGGAATACAGGCGCCTGCCACCACGCCCAGCTAATTTTTTGTTAATTTTGTGTTGGCCAGGATAGTCTCTATCTCCTGACCTCGTGATCTGCCCGCCTTGGCCTCCCAAAGTACTGGGATTACAGGTGTGAGCCATTGTGCCCGGTCACTTTCATTTCTAAACAGTTTAGGATCCCAGTGAAGAAAAACTACCCTGCAGAGTTTTGCTCTATGTGCTAGATCACTCTGTGGCTACTCCATGGGATGAAGGCCACATTTTGCCAGCATGACCCTTAGAACAACACCCTTTTCTTTTGCTGGAAATATTTCCATCTGTTGCAAATTCAACTGACTCTGTTGGGAAAGAACAAAAATGCAATATTATGATTTCATCTTAGAAAACTAAAAATTCCAGGTTCAAGTCTACTTGTCATTGCTGTGGTGTTCCCAGGTGTTGCACCTGAGGGTTGTTTAAGCCCTTAATCCTAATGGCAGGTATGAAGTGCTGCCGTAACAAGCCAAGAACCCAGCACTGTGATATACAGTCAATCTTTCTATGACATCAAATGGACTGTTTGATTAAACACCTGGTCTTGGGTAGACCTCTTAAATAGCAACAATTTTCATTTGGGAAGTAAACTCTAGGACACCTAATGGGGAACACAAGGGCTTGAATATAAGCTTAGAATACCAGCCAGGGAAGACTGCATGGGTTTAGATATGAGTTGTATCTGGGTCACATCTGGAAGGTAGGTAGATTTTTGCAGTATGCATGCACAGAAGTATCCGGGTGCAAACCAGAGTGGCTTTGCCTATATCCTACAAAGCCCTTGACCAATCAAGAGAGTAAATGCTCTGTGTGTGTAATGCTCCAGTGGGCACGTGTTGCTTTATCAGATTGCAGAACAAAGTCACCAGGGAAAAGGAAGGCGAAGTTCTTCTGCTAAGCTGGGTTGTTGGGTGTGCTCTCAGTGTCCTGCTCATATTTCACTTTCTCCCTCACCACTAGCATCAAGGGGGAACCCAGTGGGAAGAACCATTACTCATTCCACCACCAGCATGTTCCAAGAAGAGCACATGTAGGGCCCACTGTGTCCTGCTGGCTGTGAACCTTCTCCTCCAGGCTTCCTAATGATTACGGAAATTCATTTTGGCTAAAAAACTGTAAGATCAGCAGCATCTCTATGGATCTAAATTACTCATAAAACGTATGGGCAATAACCTAAGGAAATTCACAAATGAAATACTGTAACAGTGATTTTCCTGAGTGAAAGAATTCCTTTAAAATTCAATCACTGATTGTAGAAATGATGATTGGACAGCTGTCACACTATCATTACAAATACAATTTAGTGTTGTTAGTATTTATAAGACAGACAGCAAGGCATGTTCAAAGGCCTTACCCAAGTGCCTACTTGAAAAACTAGCCAACACACAGCATTTCTATTGAATAAGTATTCTATTTGGTTGTTCAGCTGAATAGAGCAGAGGCAAAGCAAATATTAAAGGAGACAGACATGCCTGCTTAAAGGATAAACATTTCTTTCATTTGTCATTGCTTCTGCCTTCCTTCTTTTAACCCCTCAAATGAGCATTTTAAACAGCAAGAAACAGAGAAGTCTACCGACAGCTGGTTTATGTCTGAAGGCACAAAGTGAAAAAAATCCAAATGAGAAGTGAACTCTTCTCAGACTATTTCTTTGTTCTCTTGTTAACAAAATAATGCTGCTGCCATCATGCATTTGTGTCACACATAATGAGGCCCTAATCGTTTGTAATGCCAGATCTTAGAAATAGTGGTGGGACAGGGGAAGTACTTGGAGATAAAAAGGGTCTGTCCTTGGAGAAAAATTCTGCATTGCTGGAGGATTTGCTGGAGTGGAAAAGAACAGAAAGTGGGGCTGTATCAACATATCCTACTCTGACCCTGATCTTAAACCTTGACACATTCCAGGAACAATGGATTAATGACTCTTTTAAAAATTAGTAATTGGGTGATATTGACGTCAAGCCCTAGTTACCACAAGGAAGAAGCATTTCCACCAAATGCAAATATTTTGTAACTCATTGGGAGGCAAAAACTGACCTGAACTGATGGCAGACTATTTATAGTCTCAATGTGAATATTCATATGCTTTGCTGCAGAATTAGAAATGCATTTGATTATGCAGTGCTGACCCAGACTCAGCTGGGGATGCTATTATGTAACACTGGGCATGTTTTGTGGGCTGTATTTCTCTTCTAAAATTACAAACATTTTAAATGCTCAAACATTTCTGACCCAAATGACTTCTGATCAGAGTTTCTGGGCCTAGATTGGATTCCAATTCCAATATTACATGGAGGCGACATAACCATGTGCACAGCAGACATTGTCCTGCCCTCATGAAGTGTTTACTCTAGAGAGGACTGATAATAGTTATAGCTAACTTTATCTTTTTAATTAATAGACTTTATTTTTTCAGAGCAGTTTGAGGTTTATAGAAAAATTGAGCAGAGTACAGACAGTCTGTCTACACCCCTTGTTCTCCACACAGTTTCCCGTATTGTTAACACCCTGCATACCTGTGCTGTATTTGTTACAATTGACGAGCCAATATGAATGCATTCATATTAACTAAAGCCCACAGTTTACATTAGGGTTCATAATGTACTGTATATGCTGTGGTCCTGGCAAATGTATTACAACATGTATCCACCATTGCAATATCACACAGAATAGTATACTACCCTAACAATCTAATGCTCCACTGTAGCAAACTTTCTGATTTATATATAGATGCATTACTATTTACTCATGAGAATAGAAGTATAGAAACACACATATAAAATTGATTGGCTTTAGCTAGAGAAATCTAAATGAGATATCAGGTCAGTAATTCACTCAATATTGGTTCCCTAGTGGCATAAGTATGTAGTGGACATCTGTGATTTTTGCCTCAGTATCCACTGCTCCTTATTAGGTAAGAGCATTCTACTTCTTCTTTGGTGAACCAACCCTCCTACTCTTTCAACTCAAGTGGTTTGGATAGACTAAAATCCTCTGCACAGGTCAGGAGTAGCAGATAACACTGCTTAGCACTGATAAGTTGTTAATACTTATTTATACGTTATCAATTGGCCTGACCAATTAATATTCCATTTTCTTGGTTAAATTGGTTTCCATGCATGGGTGACCAAAGCCTGGCTAATGAGACTCCATTGCAGGACTTTTCGTAGAACTACAAGGAAAAACCCCTTTTGTAGTCTAGAATTGCTTACAGAAGGAAGCCTGGAGCTTCCAAAGACTCCCACATAGAGAGAGAGAGAGAACCTAAAAAAAGAATGAAGCCAAAACAGAAAAGAGCAAAATTAAAGGATAGGGACAAACTGAGTTCTGATGGCATCGTTTCAGCTCTGGAACAAGTTCTGTCCCAAGCAAGCTTTATCCCTAAGATTCCCAGATATGAGAGCTAACAATTGCCTTCATTTAAGCAAATTTGAGTTGCAGTTGTTATCAGCTGTAGCTAAGAAACTCCTAATCAACATGTATTCATAGAAAGGTACACATCAATTTATTCAGTGAGTTAATTCTTCATGTCATTGGTCTTCATTCTATTCTTCTTATTTCTTTTTGACACTTCTCCAAATGTACTTGTGTGTGTGTGAATACATACCAACAGGACTGGGCTTCAGCAATGTGGCAGGCAAAAATCTTCTCTCTGTGGACTTACTGTTCATTTGTGTGCCTATACTTCAACCTGAACACCACTGGGATCAACTACTCCCTAGAAATCTGCTTCCTTGAACTTTGCCCCTTCTGGTATTTCTGAACGCATTATGGAAAGCTCCATCATGTGTCTTGTCCATGCCCTTCCCCACCACAGGACAGTTTCTTGTTGGAAAAAATATATACATAACTACAATCTAAGCCATTCTGGAGACTGTTAGCTTCAAGCTGGAATTCATACACTTTAATGGTGGCCTTTTGCAAAGATCATTAACCAAAAGCAGTGCTAATGCCTTCAATATGCTTTTGTGTATTCTTTGTATGCATAAAGAATCTCCCAGAGAGCCAGTTAAAAATGAAGACTATAGGACTCCGTGGCCTTTCCCAGATTTTCTGATTACATAGATTTGGGGATGGGGTGCAGGCATATGCATTAGAATGTTGCACCTTGGATTACAGATGCAGGTGATCTAAAATTATGAGCCACTAGTTAAGGAGGACAGAGTAGGGTAATTTCAGCAACCACATCAGGCTGTTTTAAGCAGCAGGTGGCTGCCAGAGCTGATAACCAAGGAAAAAACAGCACTTGCATGGCTCTCAAATCAAATGCTGGAAATGCCTCTCTTTTATGCTCTGAATGAGCAGTGTCTCCCATTATCCATGCTCATAGGGATATATTTTTCTGCTTAATAGGAGGTATAAATGACCTAGAAGACCTGCTTTGGCTTCTGACGCTTTAGTTGTCATGTATTAAGAGCTCTATAATCCAGAGCTGTCCAAGCTTTTGTGGAACTGGGAGAAACAACTGTTTCTTTCCCCAGCTATCTCTCCAACCCTCCCAGAGCCAAACCATCCTCCTTCTTGACTAAACAAAAGTACGACTAAAGTGTAGAGGTTGCCTTTTCTACATTCAGTCACATTTTCACAGTTTCCTGGAGACCATCTGTTTTAAGCCCTTCTGGGGTGAACTGGTGTTTTTAACTCCCCAGTGACACCCTCCATTCCCCACTGCCTTCCCTGACATTAAATTGCCCAATCACAGAATGCCTGCAGGCAGTACTTTCATGTTACATGCACTGCAGCTCCTCAACTAATATTCATGAACCTTTGCACCTGTCTCTTTGGCAGCTAAAGTACTTCTGTCTTTCTCTAAATGTTTCAGGTTTGTAATTTGGCACATAGTGAATGCGTCAATATATATACTAGGAAGCGTGAAAGGGAGTAATCTGAAAGCTACTCAAGCAAAACTTTGAGAACATATTTCTAACAGGTCCACTAAATTTGAATTTGGTATGCTTCTCTTTCTGGTGTGAAACGATTTTAATTATTTTTCATATTGTTTCTTAGGAGACAGGGCTATCATGATGTCTACAGTGAAGCTGGGAAGGAGAACACAATGGAGATAAAGTTTATGGCAGGTAAGGGACTCCAGATACGGTTCTTCCTGGTGGGACATTGGTATTTTAATTGAAAGTTTGTCGGGAAATCCAAACCAGACATATGTTCTACATTACCCACTGACTGAAACTAGAAAGTCCTGTCAGACAAGGATAAACAAAGCCATAATCTTTAAACTTAGGCAGAGATTTGCTCAGCTTTGAAAAAAGAGTGTTTACAAAACCACAAATCGACTCTGACTCTCCCTTCCTCAAGAGATAACCCCTATGTATCCTATTTAGAGCCATGTAAAATAATGACAATAATAACTATCATTTACTGAGTGCATAATAAGGTTAGGCTCCCTTCAAAGTAAAAATGGTTATTGGGGGCTGTGTCATATAACCTACAGACAAGAGCTATGCTCTTCCTCATTTAATGATGGAAAAGAGAGGCCTGGAGACAGGCCACCATTATAAGAGGTTGCAGAACAGGGACAGAACTTGGTTTCTTCTAAGATCAGAGCCAAGTACTTAGTGGCATTATGATATACTATGGCAACTGCTCTCTGTGCATTACCAGCACCAAGTAACACATGAGATTCTAGTATGCTGAGCGCTATGGTTTGAATGTGTGTTTCCCCTTCAAAATTTATGTTGAAACTTAATCTTCAATGCAATAGTATTAAGAGATAAGGCCCATAGAGGGGTGATAAGGTCATGAGAACTCCTCCCTCATGAATGGGATTAAGGCCTTCATAAAAGAGGCTTCAAACAGCATTCAACCCTCTTGTCTTTCTGTCCCTTCCACCATGTGAAGACACAGCCTTCATCCCCTCTGGAGGATGCAATAACATGGTGCCATCTTGGAAGCACAGAGCAGCCCTCACCAGACACCAAACCTGCCGGCACCTTGATTTTAGACTCCCCAGCCTCCAGAATAGTGAGAAATAAAGGTATTTTCTTTATATATAATATAGCCTCAGGTATTTTGTGATAACAGGACAAATGGACGAAGAGTGTGAGTAAAAATGGCATATTAAATGTGACTGAGTTCAGATTTTTATCAAACCCCACTTTTTGGGGTGAGGAAACAAAGGTCTGCAAATATTAGGTGGTGTATCCAAAGTCACACAGATACACAGTAATGGAGCTCTCACCAGAATTTTGGTTTTTCAATTAAAAATGAAATATTTTTCATAGTACCTGAAGTTTCCTCCCATTTACTGTTTGGATAACAGTAAAATTGATCCACTTTTACCTAGAAATATAGTGGGAAAGAAGATGGAATCATCCCTTAGGAAGAGAGATAATTTATTTTGTCAATATTTATGTCTTGAAACTTTAGTTTAGAAGGAAATAAGGGAAAGTCCATTTCCTTTCAATAGAGAGCAGAATGGATAAATGTGATTCATCATATGCCACACTTGTTACCAATTCTTTCAAATTACAAAGTTGTTCTTTTTTGGAATCAGCAGCATATTGATGTACAGAAGGGATATTCTGTCCTAAAGTATCCTCTATAGAAAACATTATAAAAGAGGGAATTTATAACCTTTCAAAATGACAAGCATAAAATTTGCATCTAATTATTGGGCATGCTGCCTTTTCTATGTCATTTTGTCATGAGGTAAAGTGGCATGCACACTGATTTGGGCAAACACAAAGCAAAAACCCTTTCTGTGAAAGGATAAATGGCAGCAGAAAAAAATGCCATTGACTTGAATTCACAGGCTTATCAAAAGAGAGGAAAAAAATGCTTTCTTAGCTTTCTTAAGATGAGGTAAAAAGCAGGTCCATTGAGTTGTTGGGTCTTCTGAATAAGTCATCCACCTGTCCTCTTCATTTCACTATCAAATGATCCTCAAATCCCTTCCCATACACCTCTAGCTACAGAGAAGGTAGATGACTGTGACCTTCTTTACCTTTATTGCAGAAGCATCTGCTTGCTTGAGAAACATGCCAACTAAGTAAGAAGTAACTGACAGGGGATAATGGATTAACATCTTTCATTCATTCAACAAGTATTTACTGAGTACCCACTATGTACTAGACTATTCACACTGAGGATAGACAGAGAAGTAAACACACTGTCCAAGGACCTCATATTCTAGGCTGTGGGAGGCAGATTAAGTAATTTATACAGCTTGTTGAAAGGTCATTCATATTGTGAAGTTAAGTATATCAAGAAAGGGAATAGAGAATCTAGGAAGAACATTACAATTTTAAATAGTGTGTTAGTCTGTTCAGGTTGCTTTAACAAAATACCATAAACTGGGTAACTTCCTAACAACAGAAATTTATTGCTTACCATTCTGGAGGCTGAGATTTCCAAGCAAAAGGTGCCGGCAGATTTGGTGTCTGGTGAAACCCACTTTCTGGTTCGTAGAGGGCACCTGTTTGCTGTGTCCTCACACAGTAAAGGGGAAAGGCAGCTCTCTGGGGCTTCTCTTATATGGGAGCTAATCTCATTCACGGGGGCTCTGCCCTCATGACCTAATCCCCTCCCAAAGGCCCAACCTTGGGGGTTAGGATTTCAACATATGAACTTAATGGGGACAAAACTTTCAGATCATAGCAAATAGAGTTGACAGAGAAGTCCTTTCTGAGAAAAGGATATTTGATCCAAGACTTGAGGGAGGTGAGTAGGCAAACCCTAAGGCTATCTCACTGATAAGCATTTCAGGCAGAAACAGCAGTAACTGACAGAGCCCTGTAGCAGTAAGAGAGTGCTTAGCGTGTTTGCAACAAACAAATTCTCTCTCTCTCTCTTCCTCTATCACACACACACACACACACACGCACGCGCACAGCAGTCAGTGTGCCTTCAGTACCATATGCAGGAAGAGCAATGCTGAACATGAAATAGCAGTGGTGGCATCAGTGTATCATGTGTCAGTTCTTAATACTGCCATGTTGATGGCAGAGTTCCCCAACCCACACTGTATAAGCTAAGGCAGGTATGATTTCTGCATCCTAACTTTATAGACAAACACATTGAGGCCCCAAAAGGTCCACCTGATGAAGCCTTGGTTACTCTACCACTAGCATGATTTTTTTTTCTTTTTCTCTCTCTTAAAAGATGCAGATACAATTAGAAAGCTGATTCTAAACCAATTTTCTTGGCTGGGCGTGGTGGCTCACATCTGTAATCCCAGCATTTGGGGAGGCTGAGGTGGTTGGATCACCTGAGGTCAGGAGTTGGAGACCAGCCTGGCCAACATGCTGAACCCTCACCTCTACTAAAAGTACAAAAATTAGCCAGGTGTGGTGGCACATGCCTGTAATCCCAGCTGCTTAGGAGGCTGAGACACGAGAATCGTTTGAACCTGGGAGGTGGAGGTTGCAGTGAGCCGAGATTGTGCCACTGCATTCCAGCCTGGCCAACAGAGTAAGACTCTGTCTCAAAAAAAAAAAAAAAAAGAATATGCCAATGTCTATAAGCTATAGGGGTCAAAACCACAGTGCCTGGGTTCAAATCTCAGCTCTACCACTACGCAATATTGAGTGAGTTACTTAGACTTTGTGCCTCAACTTCCTTGTGAAATGGAGCCTAGTTTATAGGATATGAGTGTTAAATCCCTTAATATATTTAAAGTGTTGAGATTAGTTCCTGGCACCTAATAATTCTTACACAAGTATGTAAACACAAAATGTCTTTAAATTATTTAAAGTCTATAATGCTGGGGGAGGGGAAGTGTTTGGGATAGGAAGGATAATGCACCCTTGTTTCTGTTTAGTGTTTATCTAATAGGTAGGAAGACACATGTGATTTTCTGTGGTCCAGATGGAATAAGATCTTTTTGAACATAAATCACCATGGACACAAATTTTTTTGCCTTCAGGAGAGTAACAAAGTGAGCAAGCACATCCTTCCACCCTTGCCCTCTCTCTCCCAAAACTGATGGCTCAGTTGAGTACATAAAAATTTGGGTGTAAGTCCCAGACAACCTACCTTTAATCTTCCCCAGGTTTCTGAACGAGTTATGCCCAATGTTCAGGCTCAGAATAGTTCAGACTATCAAAGAAAGCTACTTTCAGACAGGGCTGGAAAGAGGGTAGGTAATGTCTGCCCGCACTTAATAGGGTATAAAAACAGTATAAATCCCTTTGATTGGTTTCTGGTTTTTGATGTCATGGCATCTCTATCACATTGACATCAAAAAGAAGCAAAGTGTAATGTAGCAAAAAGTAGGAAATATCTGTATTCTTGTCAGGCAACAAAAAAATTCCCTATAATGAAATGGTCTTTCCTTCTGCTCTCAAAGCATTCTGTACACCATGATACTTATCTAGTTACACTTATAATACTTTACTTACTTGTCCATTGCTTGTAAGCTCTTAGAAGATAGACACTTGAGTTAACGTAGTCATTGTTCCCCAGCTTTTATCATTCTTTCTGCCACACTGTGGATATCTGATCCATCCTTAATGAATGGGTTAATGAACAAACAAAACAACTTGCCAATGAATGTAGTATACGCTGGTGTACAGTAGAACTAGGGCTGAACACTACATATCCTGATTACCTGTCAACTATTATTTATAATAGAACCTGGTGCTTCTGGAAGGTCTTTGAGAGAACTAGCTGGGGCTTAGCCCACCAAGAAAGTCAATTTTTGAATTTTTTATGTAAATTAACTTTTCATTCTATTTAAAAGGTGAAGTTTTGGCGTGGTGTGGAGGCTCACGCCTGTAATCCTAGCACTTTGGGAGGCCTAGGCAAGCGGATCACCTGAGGTCATGGGTTTGAGACCAGCCTGGCCAACATGGTGAAACCCATCTCTACTAAAAATACAAAAATTAGCTGGGTGTGGTGGCTCATGCCTGTAATCCCAGCACTGTGGGAGGCTGAGGCAGGTGGATCACCTGAGGTCAGAAATTCAAGATCAGCGTGACCAACATGGTGAAACCCTGTCTCTACTAAAAACTCAGTTGGGCATGGTGGTGCATGCCTGTATTCCCAGCTACTTGGAAGGCTGAGGCAGAAGAATCACTCGAACCCAGGAGGCCAGGCTGCAGTGAGCTGAGATCGTGCCACTGCATTCCAGCCTGGGCGACAGAGAGAGACTCTGTCTCAAAAAAAAAAAAAAAAAAAAAAAAAAAAGGTGAAGTCTTATCCTTATGAACCTTGTTTCTAATGTTAGGTCACTCTATGGAGAAATTGCTCCTCAATCATTCATTCACTGACTCATTCAACAAATGTTTTCTGAGTATGTACCACGTTTCACATGTAGAGGATACAGTAGTGAAGAAAGATTGACAAGGTCCCTCCCTTCCTTCATTGAACACATCTTCACTGACAAGCTGATGGTTAGTAACTGAATTTTTAAAAATAACCTGATCTGGACAGATCTAATACATCATCTCGTCCAGTAGTTCTTAATCATTTTTTAAATTACAGAACACATTGATAAGTAGACGGGGGAGTTAATATGTACATACAATTTCAGGGGCTTTAGAGACCTCCCTGAAGATAATCTATGGATTTCAGGTTAAAAATCCCTGATCCAATTTGGGTCTATCATTTTGCAAATAAATGTGCTTATGTCTACATTTACTTTAAAAACAAAAAGTAAAATGCTTGGCTTATAGTAAAACTTTCACAACAAAATATTAACTATTTAACTAGATAAGTCTCTTCAGGGTATTTCAGGGGCTTGACAAATTACAGAAATAAATATGAAAATTTTAAGGTGAAAAAGAAAGAAAGTTAATAGAGTGAATTTTTGTTGTTCTCAATTAACAGCAAAAATAACAAAAAATACACTTCAAGCAATACAACTATCCTTCCCTACTCCTAGGAAATAAATAGAAAACTACTGGCTGTGTTAGAGGCCATAAAAACATTAAGTGAAATACAACCAACTTTGTCTGGGTAATGACTATCTCAAATGAGAACCAACCATTGTTTACAAACCTTTGGGATCTTGACACAAAAAGCATCCTGAAGTAGGATCTGAGCAGTTCTAAAAGGGAATTCAGGAGTTGGCCCTTGTCCGTTAAAATGCTTTTACTCTGGGCAAAATATCCAGCACATAATAGAGGTATTTATAAATATTCCATAGATAATTATCAAAATATGTGAAATATACTTTCCCAACATAGGGAAATCAATATGCTATCAACATAACAAAAGTTAAAGGGTTAAAAAAAAAACAAGAAAATATATGCGTACGGTGATAATATATATGAGGCTATTTTGGTCAATGAGAAAAGCCTAGTGATTTGAAGGATTGTTGATTAAAAATAATAACTATAGCCAAATTTTTTGAAGTGCTTAAAATGCACAGAATGGGAGAAAATGTAAATCACGTATCTAATAATAATCTAGTATTCAACATATGAAAAGAATCTTACAACTCAATAATGATAAAACAACTCAATTTAAAAAACAGGTAAAGGACTTGAATAAACACTTCTCTAAACAGAGATGTATAAATGGTCAATAAGCACATGAAAAGACGCTCTACATTATTGGACATTAGAGGCATGCAAATCGAATGAGATACCACTTCATACCCAGTAGGCTGGCTATTAAAGAAACACATACCAAATATCAAAACAAGAAAACCCAGAAAATAAGTGTTGGCAAGAATTATTGAAGTGATTACATGAAGTCAGAGGGCTCAAATGTTGCTGGTGGTAATGTAAAATAGTGTAGATACTATGGCAAACAGTTTGCAGTTGCTCAAAAAGTTGACCCATAAATTCCACCCCTAGGTACATACTTGTGTTAGGGGTCCCCAAAACCATCCCCAGGTTTGATGTTTTACTAGGAGGATTCACAGGACTCAGCATATATTCACACTCACAGTTAAGACTTACTAGATCATACTGTGAAAGGATAGAGAGGAAAATCACCAAAGGTAAGAAACACATGCAGTGAAGACTGGAGGAAATCAGAGGCAAGATTCCCAAGTCTTATCCCAGGAGATGCACATAAAACAGCAATGCGGCCGGGCGCGGTGGCTCAAGCCCATAATCCCAGCACTTTGGGAGGCCGAGACGGGCGGATCACGAGGTCAGGAGATCGAGACCATCCTGGCTAACACGGTGAAACCCCGTCTCTACTAAAAAGTACAAAAAACTAGCCGGGCGAGGTGGCAGCTAGTCCCAGCTACTCGGGAGGCTGAGTCAGGAGAATGGCGTGAACCCGGGAGGCGGAGCTAGCAGTGAGCTGAGATCCGGCCACTGCACTCCAGCCTGGGCTGCAAAGTGAGACTCCGTCTCAAAAAAAAAAAAAAAAAAAAAAAGCAACCCAGCAATGAATTACGAAAACACATGTGAAAATGTTGCCAGCCAAGGGTACTTATTAAAGACTAGCACCCACAGTTTTCACGGGGGGCTGGTCATATTGGCAGCCTCTGCTTGACATATACCAAAAATTCCAGATTCCCAGAAGGAAATAAGGTGTTCATCAAAAACCGTATTATTTGCACAGTTTAGGAACAGTGAGCCACTCTTACCAGTTAGGGTAATGGGAGCCCTACTGAAATCCAAGTTTTCACATGCCAATAAAGGGCCAACATTTTAAAGCAGGCTTTTCAAAGCGCAGCAGTCAGGCCTGTTAAGTTCACTCTTTTTTGCACAATACCCAAAAGAATTGAAAACATGGGTCTGCATAAGCACTTTTACACAAGTGTTCATAGCAGTATTATTAATAATAGCCAAAAGGTAGAAATAGCCCAAATGTCCATTGACTGATGAATGGATAAACAAATGTCATAGATCAATACAGTGGAATATTATTCATCCATGAAAAGGATACATGTGACCATAGGGATGAATCTTGAAAACATTATGAGAAGTGAAAGAAGCAGATACAGAAGGTCACATATTGCATAATTCCATTCATATGAAATGTCCAGAATAGGCAAATACATAGACACACAAAGCAGACTAGCAGTTGCCAGTGTATGATGGGAAGAAGGTGTTGGAAAGGGCTACTAAGTGGTAAGCAGTTTCTTTTTGGGGGTAATGGAAATATTCTGGAAGTGGATAGTGGTGATAGTTTCATGAAATTGTGTATATACTAAAAAGAACTGAAATGGTAAAATTTTATAGAAGAGACATGGAGTGTGTCTCTTCTTGAATAAAAATAATAATTATAGCCAATTTTTATGAAGTGCTTAAAATGCCAAGGAACACAGAGAATGGGAGAAAATGTTTTTAAATCATTTTCATGATACATGATGCATACATAATCATATATCTATGAACTACCCAGTTTACAGTATTCTGTTATGACAGCTCTAGCTGACTAAGACAGGGACTATGCAGTGTGCTTTACATAGAGTATCTCACTTAATCCTTAAACCAATCTTGTAAGATAAATCCCATAATAATAATATAATATTATATATATTATATAATAATGATATATGATAATGTACTTTATCTCAATTACAATATATTAAGAAATGTTAATAGAAGTTATATTTTTGAGTTACATTTAAACGAGTATATGTTTGGTGAATTTAATTCATATATTAAAAAATGTTCAGCTGGGGCAACACAGTGAGACCCTATCTTTGTAAAAAGTAAAACAAAGTAGCCAGGCATGGTAGTGCACACCTGTGGTCCCAGCTACTCAGGACGCTGAGGCAGGAGGATCGTTTGAGCCCAGGAGGTTGAGGCTGCAGTGAGTTATGATCGTGCCACTGCACTATATGCCTGGGTGACAGAGTGAGACCCTTTCTCGAAGAATAAATAAACAAATAAAATTAAAACATGTAATGGGATGGCTGTGAACTGCTGTGAACTTAATTGTGTTCACCTAAAATTCAGATGTTGCTATCCTGACCCCAAGTATGCCTACATTTAAAGTAAGGAAGTAATTAAGGTTACATGAGGCCATGGGGTGGAGCCTTTATCTGACATGATATTGTCTTCATAAAAGGAGATACCAAAGAGCTCACACTCTCTCAGGTATGTGAGGACACAGCCAGAAGGCATCTGTCTGCAAGTCAGCATGAGAGCTCTCACCAGAAAGGGAGTCAGGTGGCACCTTGATCTTGTATTCCTCAGCTTCCAAAACTCTAAGTAAACCAATTTCTCTAGTTCGAACCACCCAGTTTATGGTATTTTGTTATGATTGCTCTAACTGACTAAGACAGGGACTGTGAAATGTGCTTTGCATAGAGTAGCTCACTTAATCCTTAAAATAATTTTGTAAGATAAATCCCCCTGATATTCCCTTTTTTACATAAAGGGTTAAGAAAACTAAATTGCTAAAGTAACAGGTAGGACTTAAACAGAGGTTGCTAATTTAAAAATCCATGCTCTTAATCATACTCCATACTGACTCACATTATAATGATGCTATGAACAAATTTCCAAATTATAAGGCTGTATAATGTAAAATAGGCTCCTGGTTTTTACTTTCCTTTACATGTACAATTTATCCCTTTACGTATGTACTTTCACAATTCATTTTCCTTTTATTATGTTGTTTTTCAGTAGCTGCTTCCTTTAGAAGGTTTTTAGAAACGCGCAGTTTTCTACTGGGTACATAAAGCCAGTGCTTGATTCCTTTCCTGGCAGAGATCACCCTAAAGCAACAAGTAGAATGTAAAAGGGAAGTGAAAGCTCTATCATAGATAAAAAAAAGAGATATCTAAAACCTTGAAACACGATATATGTAGAAAGCTGTCAAATGCTGTTGAAGTCTAATTGGAGTTGATAAAGATCTTAAAAGCACTTGAATATCTCAGATAAAGTAATATAGTACAGCCCTCTAAAGCAAGTTGCCCAACCAATGTTATGAATACTCTTGAACTGGGTCTGGTGTGGTGGCTCATGGCTGTAACCCCAGAACTTTGGGATGTCAAGGAAGGAGGATCGTTTGAGCCCAAGAGTTCAAGTTCAGAGTGAGCTATAATAGTGCCAGTGCACTCCAGCCTGGGTGATAGAGTGAGACCCTGTCTCCAAAAAAAACCATAAAAATACATAAATAAAGGACTTAACATTTTCCCTACACCACTCCCAACCCCAACGGGAATGAACACAGGCTGAGTAAGCTCCCACTGGCTGTCTCTTGTTCTGTTCTGGTCGGTTTTCTCATTGAGCACTGCTTGCCTATAATTGCCTTGTTTTGGTGGCTGAGTACTTGTTTGGTTTGGTTTTGTCTTTGGACCATAGGTTCCTTGGCACTGGCAGCCTGGCCTACTCCACAGGTGCTATCTTCTTTCACTCTTAGGTTCTTTTTTGGCATAGCATCTAACTCCCAGGCAACCCAACCAGTGAAGCATCTCCAACCCCAACACTTTCCCACTTGGCTCTTGCTTATATAAAGTCACATCATTTCCTAGGGCTACATACAGATTTATCTACAGAACAGTCTGAAAAACACCGTTTTGGAATCATAAATGTCTGAATTTAAATCCCAGCTCCTCTATGTCTAGCTATGAGATGTTTGAACCATTACTTACACTCTGAGTCTCACCTGCTTTACAAATAGTACTAAATAATATTAATAATACTGATTTTAAAAAAAAATTGTTGTGAAATTTAGAAAACAATCAGATAAAAGTCCCAACACTCTGCCTGGCCAATAGAGGGAGCCCATTTCAATGAGTGATTACTACTGTAATTACTAGATTGCTAGTGCTATTATGATTATTATTACTAGTTCTGTAGAAGGATAAAATCGACAATGCTAGTGAAAATAGCTAACATTTAATGGTCATGTCTCCAAGACAGGTTTCTCACTTAGTGCTTTACATGCATTGTCTCATTTCAACCATGATGCAGGTATTATCATCATCTGGATTTTACAGATCACAAATCTGAGACTGTGAATAGTTCAGTTCCTTTCCCAAGGCAGTATGCCTAAATGACAGAGTTGAGAAAAAAAATCCAGGTCTGTGAGAATCTAAAGCCTATTCTTTGTACATTTATTTCAGATTTATTTCTTTCTATAATTATTTCATTATCTCTCAACACTCTCATTTTCCAAGTGAGACTATTGATTAGGTTCAGGACACGCTACTCCAAAATATGGCATCTTGTCACTTCAGCAAACAGCAGAAGCAGGAAGGTCTCTCTAATCTCCTCCTGTGGTTCTCCCCTGAAGCAGGACATAAAAAGATTATCTGACCTTCATCTAAAGTAGGACATAAGACCTGCATTCCAGAGGGTCCTCCCTATTTCCAGAGGAAAGGAATGAAGGTACAGACTCTAAGAAGAAGCTGAACAAACAGGCTGTGCTAAGTTCTCCCCTGTTTATTTCCTGTAAATCATGCCCCTTTTTATTCAATCATATCTCTATATGACTTTCCACTCTTCATCAAATGTAAACATAAAAATAGTTTTCCTTGTGTTTAGAAAAAAACTGAAGCAATTTTCCCTCTGCTTTCACACCACAGCAATCATCAACACAGAAGACTTCCATGACCAAATGTGTGTGCGTGGGTGGGGGTTGCTTCCCACCACCAAGTGAGCAATGAATTCTGTAGCAGATATCACTTGGGGGTCCTTCTACACCATTTTGAATCTACCTGGTCAGATCTCACAGGCTGAAGACTCAGTCCCCAAAACTGCTCCCCCACTTCAGATATCAGTCACAAATTTGGGAACTTCTGCCTGACTGGCTTCAAGTTGGGGTTCCCATGACCCACTTTGTGTTCAATTAATTTGCTCGAGTGGCTCAAATAACATAGAGGAACACAGTGTTTGCTGGTTTATCATAAAGGATATCACTAAGGATACAGATGAAGGCATGCATAGGGCGAGGTATTGGGGAAGGGGTGTGGAGCTTCCATGCCCTGCTTGGGTGAGCCACCCTCCAGGACCCTCCACGTGTTCAGCTTTCTGGAAGCTCTTTGCACCCTGTCCTATTGGGTTTTTATGAAGGCTTGTTTTCATAGGCATGACTGATTAAGACAGTGACCACTGGTGATCAGCTTGACCTTTAGTCCCTCTTCTTTCTCCAAAGGTTGGGGTTGAAAGTACCAATCCTCTAAGCATGACTTTGTGTTTCCAGTGACCAGCCCCATCTTGAAGTGGTCAGTCAACATTAGCAAACAGAAAAACAGCACTTTGGAGATTCCAAAGATTTTAGAAATTATATGCCAGGACATGGCATGAAGACCAAATATATATTTTACAATATTAAATCCTGTTTATTTGGGTCTTCATTTCTGGAAGCTTCAGTATTACATAAAACTTACATTAAATAAATCTGTATGCTTTTCTGTTGTTACTCTGGTTTTCTTAATCATGATCCCTGCAATGGATGAGAAAAAGATGTCACCTTTTCTCCTCTATATTACCGAATAGAACTTTATCTCCCTATGGCAACTAACACATTGCTGGACTTTCAATAGATGTTCAAGTAATAATTTATTTTTGTGGCTATATATTTTCAAATTGAAATTAATATCACCATAAAACAATGCAGAAGACATTTTTAAAAAAATCACTTCTGGCCGGGCGCGGTGGCTCAAGCCTGTAATCCCAGCACTTTGGGAGGCCGAGACGGGCGGATCACGAGGTCAGGAGATCAAGACCATCCTGGCTAACATGGTGAAACCCCGTCTCTACTAAAAAATACAAAAAACTAGTCGGGCGAGGTGGCGGGCGCCTGTAGTCCCAGCTACTCGGGAGGCTGAGGCAGGAGAATGGCGTGAACCCAGGAGGCAGAGCTTGCAGTGAGCCGAGATCGGCCACTGCACTCCAGCCTGGGCGACAGAGCGAGACTCCCGTCTCAAAAAAAAAAAAGAAAAAAAAAAATCACTTCTAATTTTACCTCTTTAACAGATACTTTTGGTGTATTCCCTTTGAAATTTTTGAAATTCAACTATAAAAATAGTTACAACAATGTGCACTGGTAATAACTTTCCATATTTCTACAGAGCCTTCATAAACTGCATTTTTAATGAGTATATATTCAGTAAATGCTGAATGGTGATTCAACTATCATTAGCAGTCAGAGCAGATGAACCCAGCAGCCCTCTGATAAACTATGCTATAAATAACATTTTAAAATAAGTCTTGATATAATGAAGGAAGAGTTTTTTAAAAATGGTTGCATATTCATATGCTCAAAAATATTTGTGCCATATACAACTGGTAGATGAGCTCAGTCCCTAACTAATGATAGGACTTGTACAAGTTACCCTTGGTGGTCTTTGAGCCTTTATTATAGAATGAACTGGAATTTATATTCTCCCTGAGGTTTCTACAAGTTTTATAATTTTACTATGAGTATTGCCCGGTCCCAGTTCTGATGCTCAGCAGTTGGGCGACTAGATAAGTTCCCTTGCTTATAGAGGTGATACTAAATGAGTAGTTCTCCTTCTGCCATGTTAATCCTCTCTGTGTTTAGCATTTCTGGTTTGAAGAGTGGTGCTGATGGAAACCCCCTTCTTTCATGTTCAGAGACCTTGTCATCATCCTACACATCCATCCTCCAATTCTTAATGATGTTCTTCCCTCCTTCTTCCTTCAGAAAAGTAGGGGATTTGGAATATATCACATCTAAAGTCTTATGCAAAATCTGACCCCAAAAATACCGATTTGTGGCTGGTATCTGTTTTCATATATTTTAAATTAGTTTCTAACATTTAAAAGAAAATAGATTCATAGTTACTCTTAAAAAATCAGGAGCTTTTGTAACACTCCAGCATCCACAGGAAGCAGAAACTGGCTGGAACTCACTATGTACTGACTGTGTAGGATTACCCATGCACTGACCAAAGTCCTGACCAGAGTCTCCATCACTGTCTATTATCTACTACCAAGCCAGCTTCACTTATTTCTTTTCCATATCCAGCCCCTGTAGGCGTCTGGGTTTATGACCCTCTTGCTCTGTGTGACACTATGTTGCCTGAGGAAATCATCAAAAACTGACAATGATTCTGAAGGCTGGTGCTTCAAACAGTTCATTCAAAAAATACTGGATCTCTGCTTTGGACTGATTGACCCTGACTGGAATCCAATTCCCAGTTCCACTGGTTTCATACCCCTGCCATTTTATTGATTTAATGCACATTGTCCCTGCTAGATAAAGCTGACTTCTCTGCTTTGAACCTTGGGGTCAAGTACATTTTCATGCTGTACGTTAAAAAAGGAAAACACTGGCCTTCTTCGAGAGGGACCAACTCCCTGTGGAGTGTCTGGAAAAACTTTGCCACAAGCAAAGGTTAAAATAGAGCTGTTTTGTGTGTTTACTTTGCATGAACTATCACTCAGAAAGCATTTTCCTTTGTAACAAACTTTATGAAATTATTCATCAGAGGTAGAAATGGCCTCAATTAGATAAAAGAAATGAAGCATTTAATTAATTTGTGACAAGTCCACAGGTGGCCAGAAAAATAAAATCATATCTAAAATTAGTTGAAGACAGACCACAAGATTGGACACTTTCTCCACATTAAAAAAAAATGCAATTGACACCTTTTAACACTTGTCTTTTATCTGTCTAGTAACAAAAAAAAAAATAATTTCGTTAGTCAAAGCAGGAAAACAAAAGACCAGGTTATAACTACACAGAGCCTTCAGGAAAAGGAAATTGCACTAGTTATGGAAACAAGAAATTCCGGGTGCAGCTGTCACTATTAAAATACAACAAAAGCCAGAATAAAGTTGCCAAAACAATGCACAGTTAAAATTATTCCTGACTGGTTTTTCCTTTTCCTCTCCAATTGCTTCTTACATTTGGCCAAGATAGGCAACCTGTAAAGTGCTTTACACATATCCTATACAGGATGGTTGCCATTAAATTATCTGGAGTTTTCTAAGGCCTGCAAAATTAACAAAATCACTCTCACAGACTGCACAACTGAAAACCAAAATTGCTCACATGTAAACTATGTGATTGTGATGCCCTGAAACGCTCATAAGACATTTTCACTAGATAGCATGTTCTGTATTTACTAACTGTTCAAACTAATATATACCTAGTACTAATAATTTATTTTTTACTCAGTGCCTTTTCAAGAGGAAAAGTAATGATATGTATAGAGTGACAATTTAAAATGCTAACAAAGGAGGGTTTCAGCAATAAGCAGTAAGTGGGGAAACATGCATTGTGGAGTTTATTCTTATTCTCTTTTTGTATTTATATGTTTGAGACAGGGTCTTGCTCTGTCACCCAGGCTGGAGTGCAGTGGCGCAATCTCAGCTTACTGCTGGACTCCCAGGTTCAAGTGATTCTCCTGGTTCAGCCTCCCAAGTAGCTGGGACTACAGGTGTGTACCACCATGCTCAGCTAATTTTTATATTTTTAGTAGAGATGGGGTTTCACCATGTTGGCCAGGCTGGTCTTGAACTCTTGACCTCAAGTGATCCACCTGCCTCAGCCTCCCAAAGTACTGGTCTTACGGGTGTGAGCCACTGCACCCAGCCACACTGAATTTAAATGATTAATTATTAAAACATTTTTCAATATGTGAAATTGTTCATCTTATACAATTGGAAAGGAGAGTGGTCTGGAAGTCTGGCATAAATCTTTAGCCTTAGGTGAACGATATAAACCTCTGTAATTGTGGGGATTAGGTTTCAGTAGTTCCCATCCCCCACTGCACATGACAATAACCTGAGGGAACTTTGAAAATCCCTGGTGCATAGTTTGTACCCTTACCAATCAAATCCTAATCATAAACCAAGCATGAGACCCATGCATCAGTATTTTTTAAAGCCCCCCACATGATTCTAACATGCAGCCAAAGTTGAGAATCACACTGTACTAATTATAACTTCAGGTGTCTTTCAAGATTTAAAAACAAAACAAAACTATAAATACATTCTTTATTCTAAAAGAAATAGTTATTTTTACCAATAAAATTTGGTTTTGTCTGTTGTAAATGCAATATGCATTTTTGCTGGATTTTTGTCAAATGTTAAGGCTTCATTTGTGATAATCTGGCTTAAAAACTCAGCCACTGTGGTGTAAATGAAATTCAGTGGCAGTGGAGGGGGGATGGTCTATGAGATATCTGAGAAGAGATATATCATGTATTCTGAAGATCCAAGTAGTAACAGCCATTAAAATATGTACACACATTTCTGTAATGCAATATTGAGACAGGAGATCATCCATACCTGATTGGGTTTACACTGAAAAGTTCTCTTATTACAATATTTTACAAAGGAATGGACAGTTTCCTTTTTAAAAAAGATTTATCTTCAACATAAACCTGCATTTGTGTACTTATTATAGAATAATAATGTTTTCACACTAGGAAAAAATCCTATCATTTTCTTCTGGGCAGTGTGTGTGTGTGTGCATGCGCGTGTGCGTGCCTGGGTGCATGCACATGCTCTCGGGGTAGGAGGGAATGGATTGCCTTTCTAGGAAGTACTTGAAGGTCTCCAGATTTAAGGTTTTGAATATTCATGATGTGGGACATCAGGCCACAGTTTTAGAGCCTCAGGCCCATATCAATGGGCTCCTTTATTAAAACTTCACAGTTTTGTCACTGAAGTGATTGCCCATCTCCCAGAGCTTCTGCACAGCAGCTGGAGATAACCTAATTCTCTAAAATCTAGAGAATGTATCCCCTCCAAGAATGGACAGAGTCTCTTATGGGAATCCTTTATTCCTATCTTTCCTGATAATTATAATCTTTTCTTGTGGTCCATATGGGTTACCTTTTATGTTTTGGATGTAGATGACTACCTTTTGTTGGAAACCCCATTTCCTTTTAAAAATGCTATTGTATCATCAGCAAATGAAGATATCTTGTCATCATTAGTTTTTCAAGGTAAATAGTAAAGCTCAGAATTATATATTTTAACTTCATGTCACTAGCCTTCATTTTGAAGCAAATAATTATGAGATTAACCCATTGCAACTTTGAAATATAATACAGGCCAATCTTAAAGATAATGTTTTTAATCAGCTTCCTACCCTGAAGGCAATTGGTTAAATTCATATTTTGTTTTCTCAGCACCCAAAAGAACCAATAATAGAATGAATTGGTATTATATAAAACAAGTAATAACTTTTTAAATTCTACCGTATATCAAAATGACTGCATGGGAAGTAATATTAAAATATTATAATGTATTGGATTATTTTCAGTCTCATTTCATTAGCTTAAATTATAGCTAAATATTTGCTACCTTACTTGCATGAAATCTAGTCAGAGTTGTGAAAATTCAAACATTTTAATTTATTTAAACGTATCAAACAGAGCCAAATGTGGTGGTATGCACTGTAATTCCAGCATTTAGGGAGGCTGAAGGGGGAGGATCACTTGAGCCCAGGAGTTCGAAGTTGCAGTGAGCTATGATCAAGCCACTGCACTCCAGCCTAGGTGACAGAGCATGACCATGTCTCAAAACAAAAAACAAATAAAAGAAAAAAAGTATCAAACAATATTTAATTAAGTTAAAATAACAAAAACTGCTAACTTCTCTTCCCTGCCACTGCCAAAGGAGAAATTCTAGTGTGTTAGCAATATTAGGGGACTTTCAATTTGAAAACCAGATGTACACCTGGCTCTGCTATTAACCAGCTGAGACTGTTATGCAGCTATCTGTACTACCCCCTTGGAATTAAGAGAGTTGAATTAAATAGGCCTAAAAGATTTTTGAATTTAAATTCCTATAATTTCAAGTAAAAACAAAACACAAGTGTATTTAAAAAATTGTAAGTGAATTTTTTTTTTTTTTTTTTTGAGACAGAGTCTTGCTCTGTCATTCAGTCTGGAGTGCAGTGGCATGATATCAGCTCACCGCAGCCTCAACCTCCTGGGTTCCAGTGACCCTCCCATCTCAGGCTCCTGAGTATCTGGGACTAGAAGCATGCATCATCATGCCCGTCTAATTTTTTTGTATTTTGTTTTATACAGATGGAGTTTCACTATGTCACCCAGGGTGTTCTTGAACTCCTGGGCTCAAGCGATCCACCTGCTTTGGCTTACCAAAGTGCTGGGACTACAGAGGCCTGAAGTTTTATTTGATAATTACACACACACACACAACACACACACACACACAATCTAGTGCTTCCCCATGACAGTTATGCTTCTGGGCACTTTGAAAATGTTGACTCAAATTTCATTACAATTTAATGAATGTTTATCTTACAAGTGAGGAAACTGAGACACAGAGACCTTAAGAGACTAGTCCAAGGTCGTACCATGAAAGATGAAATTTAAATTTGGTAGGTTGGCTCTGGAATCTACATGTTCTTTTAGTTCCTACCCTAGCAATTTGTTAAAAAATTTTTTAAACATGCAGCAAATTTAAAAGAGAATTGTACTTTAGCACCTATCTACCTACTCATATAGATTACAGCAGTATTTTGCTATGGCAGGCGACATTAAATAACCATAGGTATATCACCCAAGAAACAAACTGTTGCATTTTTTATTTGCGTTGAAATATCCACCCCACTCTACCTCCCGATATTACATAAACTGGGCAAACTATGTGGTCTGATGTGATGATGCAAGATATCTGTTCATCAGCTGTGAAAAGCAAACTGCAAATGAGACTTCAGAGTCAAATAATAATACTAAAAATCAACACAACCACCTCTATATGCTGATTCATATTTTAGAGCACCTTCCTTACAGTTAACAAGACATCCACATGCATCATCTTTCCTTATGTAATCATGCTACTATTTTCTCAGAAATGACAATGGAGTATTGTCTGAGTGGATGGAAACCAGGCAGATTTCACTGGTCATAGTGTTGGGCATAAACCATAGAATGTATTAACACAAAATACATTCTATTGTGATGTCCAGGCATTATGCATTATGACACTGGGTTTTCCCCCTATTCTATAAAGCATATTTAAAAAATGATTTTCTATAGTCATTTGGCTATTCTACTGGATTAATAGATGTCTAATCTCTATCAAAGAAGATGAGAAATTTACACGTAGTGTTTTATAAAGCCTATATATATTTGTGTATGTGTATATATACATATGTATGTCTCTCTCTATATATTTAAATTGTAACACTTTCTTTAGAACTCAGATTAAATATATGTCTAATAAAATGCTCCAGTTATCTTTGATCCTGTCATCACTCACACAGTCTTTAGCCTGAAACTTGAAATGGTTAAGGAAAATGTATGAATGTTCTGTAAGAAACATAGTTTTCTTAAGACTTAAGCTTCAACTGTCATTATCTATGGCCAACTTTAATAAAATATATTACATATTAAAGTATTACACTTAACGTCTCTCATTTCATTTTCTGTAAATGTTCCTGTCTTATGAAAATGTGAACCTATTACTGTATTTTTAAAGTCAATCTTATGGTCCATATCTAAATCCATATTTTATGGGAGTGGGAATAGTAATCTGTTTTTGAACAAATCCTGCAGGTGATCCTGATGCCTGTTCAAGAGAATCACTCTTCCAGCCTGTACCGTATGAAGTTCTTCCAGCAAAGGATGCCAGTTTTCACACCCATTTTATCCTTTGTTTTGTCCTCTTTCTCTTATTTTCTCTTCTTTCTTAGGCCATTGGAAATCATTTGTGTTGTATTTTTTAAATTGATTTTACTTTTAGAGTCATATCATATTTTCAATTTCTATTATGTATTTTATTGTTACTTACTTTAAAGGGGTCTTGAAATGGTATTATGTATAAGAGGGCATGTGTTCCAGATCAACTTTATTTATTTTTTTTGAAATGAAGTCTTGCTGTGTCACCCAGGGTGGAGAGCAGTGGCACAATCTCGGCTCCCTGCAACCTCCGCCTCCCAGGTCTCAGCAATTCTCCTGCCTCAGCCTCCTGAGTATTTGGGACTACAGGTGTGTACCACCACACCTGGCTAATTTTTGTATTTTCAGTAGAGACGGGGTTTCTTCATGCTGCCCAGGCTGATCCTGAACTCCTGACCTCAAGTGATCTGCCGCCTTGGCCTCCCAAAGTTCTGGGATTACAGGCGTGATCCACTGTGCCTGGCCTAGATCAACTTAATCTTGGAGAGAAGCCTAGTTCTTTTTTCTCATCTCTTCTCCTGTTCCCTAATAATTATGTGGAGGTTTTCTAGAATCAAGTGTCCTTTTTCCTGCTTTCTTTATGTTTACACTAAAACACATTTTGTAGTGTAATACTTAGCTCTTTTATTTTCAATTTTTTTTGGTCAATAAACACATATAGGGCTATGTTTTTTTTTTTTCCTCTAAGAATGGCTTTCGCATTTTCTGCCAATTTTAATGTATTGTGCAGTTATCACTGGTTTACAAGTAACTATGATTACAATTTTGTCTTCTTCTTCCATTCAATGTTTATTTAAGTTAATAACTTCTTTATGGTTTTTTTTTTTAATCTATAATTTCTAGTTTGGGGCTCCTATGCCAATATGTTACATGTGGAATTTCTAGATTCCTAAATACTAAAAGTTACTGAAGATTTCTTTGTCCTATAGTACTCTATATCATTTATAATTAGGAACTGTTAGGATTGTTTCACATGGACTTCCATCTTCTTTGAGATTTGATTGTAAGTTAAAAAAGAATAATTATACCCTCCAACTAAATGCATGTCTTATAAAAATCAAATGAGCTAATGGATATGGAAACTATAAACACATTTTAAAAGGCTAGGCAGTGTTTTTCCATTTCATGTAAGCTATTATATTCAGTGACGCACAAACATTGCAATATATACTCATACTGTACCATAACGTCTCTAATTTATTTACTCATTCATTCAATCTTAGCTCTGCACCAGGTACTTTATTAGGCATACATGATGTAAATATGAAGGGGAAACTACTCCTGCTCTGCTCTTGTGAAATGCACAATGAATGATCTTAAGCAATTTACTAAACCTTCTCTGTGCCTCCGTTTCCTCATCTGTAGAATTAGGATAATAAGAATAAATATTGCATAGTGCTGTGATAATTGAATTAGATACTACCTGTAAAACACTTGGAATAGTAACACCCATTTCATTTGAAAACTTATAGAAATTACCAGAAGAACACATTCCTGAGAATATTAAGAAAGGGCACTCTAGCCAAGATAACTGGGGCTTACACTTGGAATCTACTTCGGTACCACGTTTCCTTTGAAAAAGCAAGCAACAGATTGCTGTATATAGAACAAACTACAAAAGAATTCCCTAATGGTTTCATAATATCCTAACGTGGTCAATTTGTGCTGGAAAACTCCTTTTTGTTCTTAACTATATCCTTCCATACAGTTCACGTGCATATGAATGAGTGCCTGAATATGCACACACATACGCACCATGTGCTTCAGTCTCTAGGTAAGATTAATCATACTGCCCTTTCTCAAGAACATTTTCTCTTTCTGGAGGGAGCTCACCCAAAAGATGTCCTAGAACACTTTAAACCTGGGGGTAAATGCTATCCTAACCCTCACACCTTGATAGAGAGCATCTACTACATTCAAGCTGTTTCAAATTTTGCCTAATTATCTGCATGCCAGAGGGTACAAGGAGGAACAAGTACCCACAGCTTATGGAAGAAGTGCAGTTAAGCCTCACCAACTTTGGCTGAGCACAGAATATATTTGTCATAGACTCAATATTATGAAGAAAATATACTATGTCACATTTGTTAATTCAGGCCTACAAAATCATTTGTTGCTTTATCCATACGGATATATACTTGCAGTGTTGGTTTGTTCTTTTACCTACATGTTCCTGTATTCTCAAAGTGGACATATGCCCTTTCCTGGTCATCCTCTTCACTTATGGGTGCTGTCACAGTACGGTATAAAGCAAGATGCCTAGTTCTCCCCTAACAAATGGGTGGCCACTGGCACATCTTCAAAGTAAGTCAATCAGACATTGTTCTCTCTAAGATTTTGGATCCTGAGCAATAATACAGAGTTAGAAAACAACAACGCTTAGAGCCCATTCATTCTATTGGCGGTTTTCCAGAGAATGCTGTTGATTTTATTGTTACCTAATACCTTTCACTCTACTCTGGCTTCTTTCCTCTGAATCTGGCTAAGATCTCCATAATTTTGGAGAACTCCTGCTAACTTTTCAATCAATTCCTTTTTCACTTAAATTATCTAGAGTCAGTTTCAGCTACTTGTATCCTAAAAATCCTAACTATTGACAAGGGTGCAAAAGTAATTGTGGGTTTTGCCATTACTTTTAAATGGCAAAAACTGCAATTACTTTTGCAGCAATCTAATAATTAAGGATTAAGGATTCCTGAAAACAGTCATGAAAGAGGAATCACAAGATGAGGGCTTAAATCTCAGTGTGTTTATGACTTACTAAGTCATTAACCTTGTTGAGCCCCAGTTATCTCATCTGTAAAACATGAGGTGGGGCTGAGGATGTTATCACTGCTGTCTAGCCCTATGAAGCATTTGTGAGAATGCTATGCATGCGCTCTCCCACCTCCCCGTATAGCACTGCCCACCTCTCCGTATAGCTCTGGCTCAAACTATTCACAGAGAAAGCAAAACACAAATTGGATAAGAGGATCTTCAGAACTTTCTGAACTTCAGCCCAAATGCCCTTTCACCTATGATATCCCTCACTGGACGGGGGGGAAACTTCTGCATTTTCATTGGCAATGCTCATCACTTTGTGCGCTGTTATCCTCACTTATGTCTTCCCCTTGTTTCCCCTTATCTCCTGCTCTAGACTAAAGTTCCACAGAGGTACCATCTGTATCTGATTTATTTCTTATTTCCAGGACCTAGATCAGTAACCATAACCAGTCTCTACTCAAAATATACTGGATGCATGTTGCAGAGTGGGCTATTCCTGCCTGTGTCCACTCTACAGATGCTAAGTGGGGCAAGGAAGGCCTCAAACAAAGGGTATGAAAAAATTCTGTATGTGCTTTAATAGAAATAAGGGAGTGCCAGACATAGCTCATATCCTAGTAGTTCTATTTAAAACAGAAAGATTAAGTATGGCATATTATAAGATTTTATCAAAGACACTACTAAATCAGTGGTGAAAACACTGGTATAAAGCATTCTTGTATCTATAATCAATTTCACCTGCTCACACATCTCAATCACTTTGAAAAAGCTACACAAAATCTGGGTGAAAAATAAAAAGAGAAAAGTAAACATACGGATAGAAATCAAATAAAAAACCAGACCAAACATGTTCGTTCAGGTGCATAGGTGAAAATAATTCTTATGGCATTCTATTATTATAGTCCCTGATAGAAACTGTTTGCTAAATGAAACTTCTTTCATTTTCATCAAAATTTATGGCCAATTTGAGGGAAGGTTTAATTGAATATCCTATACTGTAGGGAAAATGAATCAGTAAACTGAAGTAAACTCTTGGAATTGATCCATATAGATGATAAAATCTTTTCTTTCTTTCTTTCTTTTTTTTTTTTTGTTTGCCAGGGGAATTTATTTTAACTCTATCTCAGTGAATCAGATGACAGGCTAATTTCAAACCAACTTAGAAATGAATATTTCTACAAGGCAAAAAAATATCAGGAGTCCTTCCTTGCAGGAATGTAAAAAGAGAAACAGAATAAATCCAGGAAGAGGTAAAAGAGCCTCTAGTCTAAGATTCAACTTTTTTGCATTGTTGGAAATGATGAAAACCTGTGGATTTCACATTTGCTTACAAACCAAATCATGCATTCATTGGTCACCTTCTATTAAAAGGATAATAGTGTGGATCTGGAATTCTTGCCCCATTTCTTCCTCTAAATATATAACCTTAAGTAAGGGACTTAACTTCTGGATCACAGTTTTATTATCTCTAGAATGAGAGAACTGGACATGATTATCTCATAAGGTGATTACATCTCTAATTTTACCTTTGAAAATAATAGTCTAAAAAAGGGTTTGTAACTATGAAGGATTTCACATGTGTGCTAAATTTCCAGTTCAAGAGTTGCATTGCCTTCAGGCACCATGTCTCCTGCTTGTTGTGTAATTTCTCTGTGGCTCAGTAGCGCATGCACTTCATGAAAGTGAAATGATTAGGGTAGGCAGAAGGACAGGTTCATGTTCAGAGATACACAGAGTCATAGACAGCTTGCCATTCCATCTGTTTGGTGCAGCATTATGAGAGGAGACATCATCTGCTTCATCAACTCACCCAGTGGCAGAAACCTGCATAGCTGCTCTGAATTTGTGCAGAGATTCAGCTATATAATACCAACCATGTCTAAAATGCCAATAATCAACATATTACTGTTGAAGAAGAATCAGGCCCATGAGGCTAAGCCAGACAATCATTAACATCTTTAGGCAACAAATATGATTCAGTGTCCATGGCTTGCTCAAGAGGCTATGTTGGTGAAAATACTGAATTCACATATTATTGATTTTCATTCCAAACTGGTCCCAACCCAGTAAATAAAAGTGCCTGAAATTCACCTGAAGCATATTGTACTAGCCATTTAGACGCTAAGCACTCCCTGCCAACACTTTGGAGTGAGCAGGGGACCAATTCTGAGGGCAATTGAGTTATTCTCCAAATGTCAGTTCCAAACAAATACTGAAATCAACCAAAGAAGACTTAGGTGCAAATCTGTTCTCAAATTACACCTGACTTTTACAAGTTCAAGTGAGTTGCACTTGAAAATGTCAGGTAGATTTGTTTGATGAAGTTGCACATGACATTCGGGGGCACAGATCTAGTCGGAAGTGGCATCTGACAATCTAGTACGACATTCAGGAAGGAACAGAGTGAAGAGCAGCCTAGGAGACAGAGTGCCTGATGTGAAACCATCGCAAAAACACATCAGACATGTCTTCCTGCAAATTAACAGTGGTGGAAATTTCCACTCCAAAGCCCTCCCAACAAGTCATAGTCCTCATTAATCTACAGTTATACCCTGAGGGTGTATTTTGGGGCTGAGTGATTAGATTTGGTGACATTTTAAGAGATCACCAGCAAATTCTCCCAAGCATTAAGCTAGTCTCCCAATTATAAATTAAATACCTGGGACAGGTATACTAACAATCTAACAATCCCAGGTTCCCAGGTGTTTTTTTTTTTTTTTTTTAGATAGAGTCTCACTCTTGTTGCCAAGGCTGGAGTGAAATGGCACTATCGTGGCTTACTGCAACCTCCACCTCCAAGGTTCAAGCGATTCTCCTGCCTCAGCCTACCGAGTAGCTAGGATTACAGGAGCCTGCCACTACACTTGGCTAATTTTTTTGTATTTTTAGTAGAGACAGAGTTTTACCAAGTTGTTCAGGCTGATCTCGAACTCCTGACTTCAAGTGACCTGCCCACTTTGGCCTCTCAAAGTGCTGGCCAGGCTCTTAAAACAGACTCTGCCATGTAGAAATGGCTATTTTTACATATTTTTGCTTTTTATATCTTAAAAGAATGTCTAAATAGCACGATGAAATGGATATGAGGCCATGAGCTAAGTAACTTCAACTCTTTTATTTGAAACACACGTTCTAGCTGTACTGACTTGGAAATGTATGTAGACATCTGACTGGCAAAGAACACGAGGGTTGAAACTTAATTTTTTAAAAAAATAATCACCACAGAGAACAGTTCCCTATTTGTAAAATAAGTAGAGGGCTCAGTGCCTTCGCTGTGGTCACTCTGAGCTCTAGACCCTTAGATTGCTGCGTGGTCCGTGTGAAACCATTTAATCTCTAAAACAGAAACCCTCTGCATAAAGTGCCTTGCAACGTTCCAGACTCAGGTACAACACAGGCTTAATCAGAAACCCAAATATATAAATGGAAGGGAAAAGGGAGAGAAAATTAAATATTTAGGTGCCTCCCATGTGTATTAGCTTATTCAATTTTCCCATAGCCATAAAAGATATTCCTTCTTTACAAAATAGTAAAAGTATGGATTTTGTAACTTACCACGAAGTAGTATGGTCTCTGGACAACCTCTCCTGACTACATTAGTCCTATGGTAATTTCTGTAACATCTGAGCAACTATAGCAGTTACTACATAGATTAGCCACAGCATTTTCATTTAGGAGTGTGATGATTAATTTCATGTGTTAACTTGGTTTGGCTATTGTACCCAGTCGTTTAGTCAAACATCAGTCCAGATGAATGCTGTCAGGTGTTTTTTTGGATGTGAGTAACATTTAAATCAGTAGTGTAAAGCAAGTTGCCCTGGAACCTGTGGGTGGGTCTCATCCAATCAGTTTAAAGTCTTAAAAGACTGAGATCCCTGAAGAAGGAATTCTCCCTCCAGACTGCCTTTGGACTCCAAGACTGTAACATCAACTCTTCTCTGAATCTCCAGACTGCCAGCCTGCCCTGTGCAATTCAGACTTGACAGCCCTCACAACTGCATGAGCCAGCTCCTTAAAATAAGTATCTTTTTTTTTCTCTCTCTCTATGCATCCTATCAGTTGCTTCTCTGAATAAACCATGACTAATTCAAGTGGAGAACTTTAACTAGCTTAAGAAGAAATATATACTGTCTGATATAATTGCAAAGACTGTATTTTGCTGTCTGTATTTTCAGGTAGGCTCTACTTTGTGGGGACAAACATGGTCACTGGCAACCCCAACCTGACATTCTGCCACCACAAACATGGTAATGAGTAGGCACATCTCCTTTCCACATAGATTCAGCAGAAGATTGATGATGGATTTTGAGTAGTCAAACCTGGATCTCTTTAAGTTTGGGAGACAGAGAAGTATGCTCAGAAAAAAACAAATGGACTGCTGAAAATAGGACAGGTATAGTTCTCCAAAGAAAAATTAAAATGTTATTGCAAAAGCAGGAGAAACAATCACAGGGCAGGCATACCACAAACATTGTCTACACAGCCCAGAGCACTTGGCTAATACTCAATACTATAGGCTGTCTTTCCAGAAGCATATGCATGATCTCCTTAATTACACTAAAAAGTTATTGAAAAGACAATTTCTTCATAGACTGTTGCATTTCCCGTGGTAATGCACACTGTGAATTCTAAATTTGTCACCCTTCTTCTTAACACAAGTCTAGATGCATAAGCTCAAACACCATAGATTATGCAGGGTGAGATTTGGCGAGTAATATATAAAACTGAATAAACAGAATAATTTTATTTTTTAATTTGCAAACTTCCCTTCCTAAGTATTCATATACTTTATTAAATGTCACCCATTCGTGGCAAGTAATTTACCAAATGGCTATCTTAAATTGGGATGTTCCAGATAAAGTTTGGTTTCTAGAATGCAAATAATTCATGAGACACAACTCTTATGAAATGGACGTAAGCTGTTCCCTTAAATATCAATATTATAATGAGAATCATCTATGCTACTTTATTCAGGTCAGAGAAGCAATGAAGCATTCTCAAATGGCAAACCTCTATATTAAGAAACTGGAAGAAACTTGACATCGATTTATAATCACACTGTCTCAGTCCCTTTGTGATTCTATAAATCAGACCTGAGACAGGGTCATTAACAAATAACATAAATTTATTTTCACAGTTCTGGAGGCTGGAAAATCCAAGATCAAGGAGCCAGCAAGTTTGGTGTCTGGTGAGGGCTTACTCTACTTCCAAGATGGTGCCTTGAGGCTGTGTCCTCTGGAGGGGAGGAATGCTATGTCCTCACATGGCAGAAAAGCCAAAGAGCAAAAAGCAGCAAACTTTCTTTGAATCCCCTTTTATAAGTGCATTAATTCATTCATGAGTGTGATGCCCTCATGATTTAAACAGTTTCCAAAGACTTCACCTCTTCATACCACCATGATGAAGATTCAGTTTCAACCTGAATTTTGGAGGGAACACACATTCGAATCATAGCAATACCTTTAATGATATGTATTACCTAAAACTCAGGTTTGCAGAAATTATTTATTATAATATTTCAGGTCATTATAGTCATCAATGATGATTATTTATGATCTCTTGAAAAGCTAATACACTGAATAAAGTCCTTGTCCATGGAGCCAAAATTATAATTTCCAACAAGAGACTTGGGGCAAAAATCTAAGAATTAGAAAATCAGAATCTATTTACATACACACATACAGAGATAGACACACACATACATATAATACATACATGTGTATATACATACATACCTCACAAGCCCTATTTTCTGCCATTTTCTAGCTGATACTTCACATAAGTAACTATAGTGTCATTACCCCCACCCCTACCACCCTATACTGATTTCGTACCTCAGTGCCTTAACTCCTATTGTCTCCCTTCCTATCATTCTTCTCTTGGATAACATTTGCTCATAATTTCAGACTCAACTCTGGTGACATTTCTTCTAAAACTCTTTCCCTAAAACCCAGATTGGACTAGATTACCCTTCTGAGTGCTCCCACAGTACCCGTTGCTTATCTCTGACATGACTTGCAGCATCATATTGAGATAATCTGACAAAGTGGTTGTTTTCTCCTGTCATGTATATACTTTAGGACAACAGAGATTATGCCCTGCTCATCTTCTCTATAATATGCCTTCCCCACAACCCCCAATATCCCTCTGCTTGTATCTATCACAAAACCTGTTACAGAATAAACTGAGGAGGACATCAAACTGACATCAGATGTTGGAACTGATATAAAATATTTAAGAAAAAACAAACAGCAATTTGGAAAGCAATTCCCTTGAAAAAGTATTTTGAGTTCTGTATATTTATTCTGAAGAAGGTAAGCTTAGAGGGTAGGGTATGTGATGTAAATCTTCAATACTGAAAAGGTCCTGTGCATAAGAGGGGTTTACTTGGTTCTGGAGGCTCCAGTGACATAAATAGGGCTGGCTGGAAGATGTTAGAGAGAGGCAGTATAAAGCTTACTATAAAGAAGAACTTTTCAATAATTGGGGTTATCTGCAATCGGAAGGTTTCCATTCACTCAGTAATATGTTTCTCATACACAAATCAAAGGGTCCAAATAGACAAAATCCAACTCTTTCTCTGGGGTCTGCTGTAAGATATTCCTGTACTGGAAACAGTGTTACACCAAGACAGGGATGGCTTGTTGCCCAGCACCTGGCATATAACAGGTAGTCAGTCAATAGATGCACTGACTACATCAATAACATTGATATTCTCCCCAAAACTAAACATTTACCACATCAAGGACTTTCCCATTTCCTTTCTGCACTTAATTTATAAGATTCCCTTTTAAAATTTAAAAATAAATGGTTCATTTATAAGCCTTCATGGGTGGTAAGAGAGAGGCTGAAGTATACTAATACAAAAATGAAAGTTATGAGGTCTACTCCTCAAACAACATGTTGTTTAAATTTATATTAAATATAAATAGAACCGTAATGCTACAGCTCAGATATCAGAATAGCATGGTAGGTTTATTTAATGTTGTTCAATTTCTTTCTTTCTTTTTTGAGACAGGGTCTCACTCTCTTGCCCAGGCTGGAGTGCAATGGCACGATCTTAGCTCACTGCAACCTCTGCCTCCTGGGTTCAAGCAATTCTCTTCCCTCGCCTACTAAGTAGCTGGGATTACAGGCATCTGCCACCATGCCCAGCTAATTTTTGTATTTTTAGTAGAGACGAGGCTTTGCCATGTTGGCCAAGCTGATCTTGAACTCCTGGCCTAAAGTGATCCACCTAAAAGTGCTGAGATTACAGATGTGAGCCACCGCGCCTGGCCAATGCTGTGCAATTCTTGACTGTCCTTTATGATTTCTGGGAATGCAAATTAGTATAGAACACAGACTCTATTTTAGAGAAACTCTAGATCTATAAGTACACACTGACATAAGATAGAACTCACTGTTATTCAACAAATACTTACTAATTTCCTACTTTGTGCTGAGCACTGTGCTAAACATTGTCAGCTACAGCAGAACAAAACAGCTGTGTTTGGCTTTAAAAGTGAGAATGGTAGGAGCAAGGAGCTATGGGAGTTTTTAGACAAGATGGCTTCTGATGGGCAGGGGGAAAGACTTGGCAGATGAATAGGGTTATGAAAGGTAGACGTTAAGGAGAGAGGATTCCAGAAACAGGCAAAGACTTGGGCAAAGGCATACTGGCAGAAAAGTATGAGGACTGAAGGGTTTAATGTAATTTGAGTATAAGATGTAAGTAGACGAGGAAGTGGGGGAAAGTCAAATTAGGACTATATTGGGAGGATGAAAGACACCTAGAAATGCTAGGATAAGAAGAACATGTCTAATAACAGGAGCAAAAGGGAGCCACTGAAGGTTTGAGAAGTGTCCTTCTTAGAAGTTGGAATCCAGCAACTCGGAAGGTGGAGGCAGTGGAAATGCCCTTGGGATACAGAGACTCAGCTTCTCAATGAATTCTTGTGATTTTTTTCCTAGTATTATTGAGAGGACAATGCAAGTTCCTCTGGGTGCTCTGATTCATAAATTTTCTCAAACACTAGAACAGCAGAAACTGATTTAAAAACATACTCTATTTCTTGGAGCAATTTCTTTTACCATTCTTTTCTCCTGGCTAACATTTATTCATTTTTTTTTCTCCCCAGACTTAAGCTGACTTATACTCCAAAACCCTTTCCGAGAGTCCAGATGGATAAACAGACAGTGCTAGGTGCTTCCATAGCATCTACCACATGTTATTATTTAAAACATATTGAAAATTGAAATTTTCTATTTTGGTGGTTTTTGTCACCATCTATATGCTTTTAGAGGATAGGGATCATGTCTTACTTATCTTTTGTATTCTGCCTACATCTAAACAGTTTTAAAGAAAACCTTATAAAATCAACTTGAATTAAGATTTGATTTAAAGCAACTAAGACTTAAAAGGGGCTAGAGGAGATTTCTGGGATAGCTCTGTTTTGTATCTTGATATATCGGGGGATTTCATTGACACAGGAATATGCACTGGTCAAATCTCAAGAAATGGCCACTTAAGATCTATGTGTTTCAAGTTATATAAATTTTAGCTCAAAGGAACAAAAAGCTATAAACAAATATCAAATATTAATTAATGATATGCAGACTAGGTATTTAGGAAGACATGGATATTTGCAGTTTACTTTGCAATGCATCAAAAATAAAGGTGAATTGATGGGTGGATGGAGAATGGATAGCTGGTTATAATAAAATCATGAAGGTAGCCTCTAGTTGACATGCATACAGGTGTCCACTATAACATTCTTTCAAATTTAATATGTTTGAGAATTTTCCTAAGAAAATAATAGAAAAAAATTAATAAAAATTTTAAATTAGTCTTTAATATTTAGTCATTAGTTTTTTTAGACTACCATATTTTTGAAACGTTAACCTTATGGTAAAGAAATGCAAAAATAAAAATAAAAATGAGAGGTCATTTGTTCATTTGAGCTAAAATTTATAAACAATGAAACACACAGATCTTAATTTTACATATTTTAATTCAGAATTTTTCTATAAACCTATTTCCCTTTCTTGGCAGAGTCACCACAAGGTTAAATGAAATGGTGTTTGCATGTGCCAGTGTGTGTATGACAAAAAATATTTACAAAATAATTTTAAGAAAGAGAGCTGTTCCATGATATACTGTTGCAGGATATTTTAGTCAAAGAAATAAACAGCAACAGGCCTCAGAAAGATAAATCTAATCCTAATTTTTTATCATACTAAAAAAGATATGAAAGGAAAAATAGAAAAGATCCCAAGTGTTCCAAAACAGCTGATGAAATCAATGCTCCCTCTCTCCAGCCCCAATCCTCAAGGCTTAAATATTCACTGAACTACATCAAGGAGAAAGTAGGCTGGCAGGAAAAGGAAAATTACTGGGACTGCCTGCAGGGAGGGCATAGGTAGCAGAGGTAAAGCACCAGGCACTGTAGGTTTTCATTGCTTTTCCAAAAGGAGAACATCAAGCTCTCTTAGAAGCAAAGCTGCTTCTTGGCAACTTTTCCTCCTGCTATTTGCAAAAATACTTAGTCAAGGGATTGCATTTTCAAATATTTGTGAATAAGCAGATAGAATTGCCAGTTGCATAGCAAGAAACTTAATACTTCTCATGGGTCCAAGTGTGCCACTTAAGTTTAATTTAAGAATCCGAGATTTAATTCATCCAACACACTAAATGAAAATTAACTGGATTGTATACTGCTGCCTAACAATAACAAGGATACAGGATATTGACACTCATCACACCTGGATACTCTGCAAAGCAGAAAGAAGAAATGTCATCATCCCTAGCAGGTAGGTATCTAGTGGTCTCATATGTTGACATATATTCCTCTGCTAACTAACAAAGGTCATAAACACGTTTGTAAGGGGAAAAAGCACGGGTTGTAGCTCAGTTCAATTATAAACAACAGGAAAAAAAAAGCTCTAAGAATTGTTTATTTTGCTTGCACATTTTTGCAGCACCAAGAAACTACATCTAACCCTCTTTTGTTAGTGAGACAATCTGCTAGTCAAAATACATATGTTTTAACTTATGCATACATGCTATTGTTGTTGATAGCTATGCTAATTACTATATTCCCCTGAGGCAATGGCTTCAGGTAAATAGCATGATGAAATATTATTGTGCAAGGACTAGATCCTGCAATTAATAGCTTCTATTATTTTCCAGTGAGTTCCTCATTCTCAGTATCCTAGTGGGGAAAACTCCCACCTTGACTTCACTCAGCTTGGAACTGAGATAATGTCCTGAAGCCACATAACAGACTTCCTGCTATTATTCCACATTGGGAGTAAAACTGAATCTTTTTCCTTTTCTTTCCCTCTACCCTCCTCTTCCTCTTTCTTCTTCAGAACCACCACCACAACCATCATATATTATACATAAAATTATGTTTCAGACTCTTTGTTATTACACCACTGTAAAAAGTGCTGGGTAAACGTTCAACAAACTTTGAGGGCATATTATATAGGTAAGGTGATTTATAATATGATCAATGAGGAATAAAGGAATATAACTAATAATTTTGAGAAGTTCTTGAGGAATGCCTCAAAGACATCAACACATTTGCTCATGGAACTGAAACTGAGATATGCCAGGGTAACTGCCAATGCAGAGAGACAAGCCATACACATTAAAAAAATAGCACATATAAAAACTAAACACTGATTCCAAGTGAAGACCAACACCAAAGATCACAAGGGCAAAGGTGATTATCTGTGATGAAGCAGTTTCTTGTGTGATCTTCCCTATACTGTATTCTCTAAGGCTAGGGCGCGGGTTGACAGGTTCTTTCTGTAAAGAGTAAAATAGTAAATGTTTTAAGTTTTGTGGGGCAAGGGTTTTTGTTATAACTATTCAACTCTCTGCACCTATAGCATGAAAGCTGCCTTAGGCAATATGCAAAGGAATGAGTGTGGCTGTGTTGCAATAAAACTTTATAGGTGGACACTGAAATTTGAATTTCATAGAATTTTCATGTTATGAAATGTTAATATTCTCCTTTTGATTTTTTTTACAAATAAAGTCTTTCTTAGTCCATGTGCTGTACAAAAATAGACAACTGTCAGGATTTGTCCCACAGGCTATAGTCTGCTGAACCTGCTCTAGGAGGTAAGGCAGTCAAGATTTGTCACTTGGTGATGGATAAGGACCCTTCCCCACAAATAAAGAGGATATTGTTAAGGATGGTAAAGGTAGAAACAGCAACCTCTTTCATGGATGGAATACTGATGATTTGCCTAAATTGTGATGTTGCCATTATTACCCCACTTATTGATGATAAAATAAAGGTTAGAAAGTTAAATAACCTACCGAAGGTCCCGTAGCTACTGTGGGGCTACATATCTGGACAATTTCAAAGACCACGCTCATTCTGATATGCTAAATGGCTTTTCTTAGAAATAAACACACTTGGGACTTTACTCCAGCCACCTTTTTCTGTTGATGAGAATATTCATGGGGGAAGGATGCATGTACCCAAAAGGGGGGGAATTTTATCTCTAATTACCTGTCCCAGACAATATAATTTAACTGAAATGTTACTTTTCGCAAAATATCCAGAAGCTGTAGAACAAACACTACCTGCTAAAAGAATATAAATTTACTTTGGAAAACCTATTGCCCTAATAGCTTATCACAGGAATTGGAGATGATAAAGACAAGAGGACATTTATTAGCTCATCTGGACCTCGTAGGCTGGTATGATTGCTCTTCTAAGTTTACGTATTCAGTTTTCCCCTGAGCAACAAAAATAGAAAGTAGTGAGAAGATACATAATCTTAGTTCTCGGGCATAATGAAAAAAAAACACACAGACACACACACACACACACCCCTACCTCACAGGGTATGACTGGGTTTTCACAAAGAATCTATGTGAAACAGTGAACCGGTAAGAATTTTTATGTATGTGCTGGAGATAGGCAAGGATTGCTCTGTGACCCTGTAGAAACCCTGAATTCATATTGTGGTGTACAGGAGAGAGGAGGTAGAGGAAATGGGCCAGAGCACTACATGAAAAATGTCGATCTCTTGTATCAGTTTCTCTACTGCTAATTCTAGAGTGGATTTCAGAGAGTTTGCTCCATTCTGACCTTCTGAACCACTACTCTCCTACAGATTAATTGCTCTCCGGTATCCATTCCCTCCTTCCCTCTCTGCCTCTGTTTCTTTCTCCTGTAAGGAATGGTAAAAGGTCATTGAAAAGCAGATGATCTTTGGCAAGATGCAAACAAATGGGTTGAGGCAAGTCACAAAAAAGAATGGCAAGTTTCCTCTGGACTGGGAAGGAAATGCAGTTCTGTGGGAGTCAGGCATTTGCGTGGAGCCAAAACGCTCCCTCTACCATAGGCTTGCTCCATGATGTGCCTAGGGAGGTGCTATCCAAGCTATTGATGTTGTAACTTCAGTGAGGATTCTTTTTCTAGTGGCAGATAGCTGAGAGCAGTCACATTTCAAGGAACCACTTGGGATCTGACAATGAGAATGTCAGTGGCAACTTTAACTGAGTGGAATTTAGATCTCCTTCCCCATTTTCTGTGTACAATGTTAGGGGTTGGGTTGGCTCCCATAAGAATAGAAATGCAACTTCCTTAGCAACCTGGAAAGAATTGGATGGAGGTTGAGAGTCAGAACTAAGCTGCTTTCAAGGAAATCAAGAAATGATGTTTCACACACTGCTATTACTTTCTTATGTCTGCAACCTTGCAAACTCTCTGTCATGTTATACTGGATGCCAGTCTCAATTGTGGATGAATGATTGTTTAATTCTCAGGTGTTACATTAGACCTCTGTAAGGATATATCTCCTCGTCTTAGACCTGCTCTGTAGCTTAATGGTTCCTAGATCGTCACCTTTTGCAAGGTTCTTAATGCTTAACTGTGACTAGTGACTGGGCCACAGAAATGTTCAGCTCACTAACCTGGGTTCAGGAAATGGCTCCATGCATTCCCAGTGAGGTTACAAAGACCCATGTAGGGAGCTAAGTTTGAGAAACACGTAACTAGGGAAAGTGCATTTTCTGAAAAATTTTCAGTTGGTAACTGGATGAGACTATTCATGCCTCTAACCCTATTGAAGAGTTAACCCTGCTGGATATTTCCTCATTATCAAGCTGCCTGCACTGATCTGCTGTGTTAATACACGTGGGTTCAAGTTAAGGGCCTTGTCCAATAACAGGAATCACATATCATTCCAGAGTAAATACCCCTGTCCTTCTACCACCACCAAGGACCTGTGTGCATATGATATACTTCCGTTTGTGTGTTTACACACATTTGCAATTATTTTAATTCCATGTATTTGGAGTGATAAAATACAGCTCATGTAATCAGTAATTGGCTGGTGCTGAGCCTGGCATGACTCACACCTTTCACATTGAATGATTCCTTTGGTTCTTGTGTGGAGGGTGGTGTCTGAGGACCTTTTCATTTGGTTGAATGACAAACTATGTTGGGGAAAAAAAAGTCAATATGGTCCAAAGGAAAATACTGAAAAAAGAGCTATTTCTCTCAATAGGTAGAAATAAGTAGATTATTTTTTAAAAGGCACTGTTCAAACACAACTGCAATAAATAAGTTTATAATTCCTTCAATAACTGTATTTTCATATTTTAATAAGTTATCCAAGTAGTTACAGATTTTTATTTTTTGTTGTTGTTTTGATTCCCATCCAGATACAAGTACCCAACTTTTCTGTTCAACTGACAGCAAATATACCAGTCAGTACCTACGTTAATAGCTAAAAATTATAAGACTTAGGAAGAAGAGTGTGACCTAAGTTCTATCCGCCCTGTGATATTAACTTATTGTCAACTCTGAATAAGGCCTCTTTGAGTTTCACTGCCCTGGCCTCTTTGAGTTTCGTTCTCTCCATTTGTAAAAATGACTAAATAATTGGTAAGATTTCTTCCTACACAACATTTGATAGCTTTCCTCTCTCCAATAACTTGATGAAAACCCTATCAAAAAGGCACATTTTAAATTCCCATTCAATCCGGGAGAAAATTTTTGCAATCTACTCGTCTGACAAAGGGCTAATATCCAGAATCTACAAAGAACTCAAACAAATATACAAGAAAAAAACAAACAACCCCATCAAAAAGTGGGGAAAGGATATGAACAGACATTTCTCAAAAGAAGACATTCATACAGCCAACAGACACATGAAAAAATGCTCATCATCACTCGCCATCAGAGAAATGCAAATCAAAACCACAATGAGATATCATCTCACACCTGTTAGAATGGCCATCATTAAAAAATCAGGAAACAACAGGTGTTGGAGAGGATGTGGAGAAATAGGAACACTTTTACACTGTTGGTGGGACTGTAAACTAGTTCAACCATTATGGAAAACAGTATGGCGATTCCTCAAGGATCTAGAACTAGATGTACCATATGACCCAGCCATCCCACTACTCTGTATATACCCAAAGGATTATAAATTATTCTACTACAAAGACACATGCACACGTATGTTTATTGTGGCACTATTCACAATAGCAAAGACTTGGAATCAACCCAAATGTCCATCTATGACAGACTGGATTAAGAAAATGTGGCACATATACACCATGGAATACTATGCAGCCATAAAAAAGGATGAATTTGCGTCCTTTGTAGGGACATGGATGCAGCTGGAAACCATCATTCTTAGCAAACTATGACAAGAAGAGAAAACCAAACACCGCATGTTCTCACTCATAGGTGGGAACTGAACAATGAGATCACTTGGACTCGGGAAGGGGAACATCACACACTGGGGCTTATCATGGGGAGGGGGGAGGGGGGAGGGATTGCATTGGGGAGTTATACCTGATATAAATGATGAATTGATGGGTGCTGACGAGTTGATGGGTGCAGCACACCAACATTGCACAAGTATACATATGTAACAAACCTGCACGTTATGCACATGTACCCTAGAACTTAAAGTATAATAAAAAAAATAAAAAAAAATAAAAAAAATAAAAAAAAATAAATTCCCATTCAATCACAAAAAATTGACTGAATGATCAACAGAAGAGAATGAAATCAAATGCATAAATATATGCTTACTATTGTCTATTTTTGAGACAGGGTCTTGTTCAGTGTGGAGTGCAGCAGTCTGATCTTAGCTCATTGCAACCTCCACCTCTTGAGGATAAGCAATCTTCCCAAGTAGCTGGGACTACAGGTGCATGCCACTATGCCCAGATAATTTCTGTACTTTTTTGAAGAGAGAGAGTCTTACCATGTTGATCAGGCTGGTCTCAAACTCCTGGGCTCAAGTGATCCACCTGTCTTGGTCTCCCAGAGTGCTGATATTACAGGCATGAGCCACACCACTTGGCCTTGTCTATCAGATACTGCACATTAAAATGTCTACAGAAGACAGGCTGGCATGTACATGGGTGAAGTTGTTGAGGAGCAAGTGGTGGGAACTTCAGGGAACCAAAGAGCATGTACCCTGCCTATAGAAGGCAATGCCTGCTCAGCTTCAGGCTATTGCTGCGCTACAGACTTGTAACTCCACTCTTTTTATATCACTAAGGGAAACCAGAAACTCAGACTTTTCTGTTAGAGCTCCTGATATTTAAATGATTGAAACTCTGTATAGGCAAACATTGGTAGGCTAAAGAAAAATCACTGTTCCCTATTTAAAGTCTGCCCTTTTCACAGACAAAGTCATGGCTACCTGTGGCTTCATTAACACCTCTGAGCTAAGGAATTGCAAACCTAAATCTTTAGCTTGGCTCTCATTCTTAAACCTCAGGTCATATTGTTAAGGACCTCCAAAGCATCTCCACCTGGACACCATCACTTTTTGGTGGCAACGATTTGTACACTGTTTGTTTTCTCCCACAGCATGTAGGAATTCAACCCAGAGTGGGCAGATGCTAGTGTAAACTAAAACTGGCTTATAGAAGTGATAGGAAAGTCCACAGCAGAGGATAGCATGGTCAGACTTTGCATATGCTCAGAGCACAGGACTTAGAAATTGGGGTACTACAGCTTTAGTGAAATGTTAAAGCAGAGACTATCAAGAGAAAAGGGTGTAACACACACAGACACACACACAAATGGTAACTATGTAGAGGGGATGAATATGTTCATTAGCTTGATTGTGGTGATCATTGTATAATGTATGCACAATATCGAACATCAAACAATTTTATATGTTAATTACATCTCAATAAAACTGTTTATAAAAAGAATAAGGAAAAGAGAAAAATAAAAAGGGGCATAGAGATTTGGAGCTGAGGAATGGTTAGAGTAACCGGGAACCTATATGCTGGAGGAGATGGGGTGTGTGTTGGGGGTAGGGTTGGGTGGAGTGGGTGACATGGTTACTGCCTTTAAACATTTGCTGTGATCTCTCATCCTGTTAGAAGCACTGGGCTTACTTTGCTTTTTAATCCAAAAAGCAGAAGTTATAAGGAGGTAGATTTAAATTGATGTAAGGGTTAACTGTTGCTAGAAGGGCATCTCATTATCAGGTTGCATCCATTATGCCTATTGCTAGCTTTCCCTACAGCACTCATCTGCTTTCTTAATAAATGTACTCTCAAGTTAAGGGCTTTATTCAATAACAGGACTCACCGACCACTCCAGAGCAAATATCCTTGTCCTCCTACCAACGGTGAGGGAGCTAGTTTTCTGTACAGGATGTATTTCTTTTAGTGTGTATTCACATTTGCAGTTATTTTCATTCCATGCACTTTGGGATTAGAATACAGCTTGGGTAATTGGGAATTGGCTGTGCATTTTCTCCAAACAAATATCGGTTTAGTCTGTGGTTTGGGTTTTCTCCTGCCCAAAATCACAGAGTATAATATTGCTAACTGAAACTGGAAATTGGCATAGAAACATAATGGCAAACAGTCCACTAATGTAAACCCAAACCACAGCCACCTGCTCTAAGGCTCTTTAATTCCTTTATGATGTGATTTAAATAACAAACGGAAAATAAGGCTTTAATCTAGCAAGGAAAAACAGATAAGTTTCATGCTTCAACAACAACAACAAAACACTAAGAAAAAACAACAAAAAAAAAACAAAACACAACTCGAAAAACAAAAAGCAGTTTTCTCATTTAAATCAGTACCATGACCTATGAAGATTACTTGGGTTTTTAATCTTCAAACTATTTGCATAATTGTCAGAAGAGCCACATTTGTTTGGAAGGACCCTTCAATTTTTGTTAAGTCCTTTCTTAGTACAAGACCAAATGCTGCTATATTGTATGGGACAGTGCTAGTTCCTAAACTGAAATAAAACTAGATGCAAGAAAGTAGGGGAAAGAATTATACTGTTCCCTTTGGTTTCCTTGGGGATTTATATGTATTCTTGAATTTGAAGATCATCATTAACATTTTATCACAAACTGAAGGTAACAGAAAGTGGATTAGGTCACCTCAAGTATTCATTCCCCATTACTTCTCAAATCTTGATGCCAAAATTACTTCTCTTCAAATCTCCTCTTCAGTTCTGCAATAAAAGTTACCTTGTCTTTCTATTCCCATTACTTGACCCTGATAAAGATGATTCATGATGTGGACATTTTTAGGTTAAAGACCAGATGGTAGCTAATGTAGATACAAGGCAAAGAGGACAGATAAATATTACTGATGTTAATGTATATGTATACACAGGACCAAAGTTAATTGCCACGTAAAGAGAAAACTAATCGCTAAGTAAACGTAGTTTTCATTTCACAAGAAAGTAATGTTTACATTTCACAAGTTCAGGTAAGTATAAATTATCACACTGAGCCCTGAACAAGGCACTGGCCTGGCGAATTATACTTTTAGGTATAATTTCTCTTCTTTGTCTCCCCCAAAATCTTCTTGCTTGAGCACTCCTGATTCCTTTTATCTTTTTAATCTGTACAATGACATGTTCATACAGATTACAACAAAACAACATGGACAACAAAGTTTTGTTAAATTGTTTTACATATGACCACGGACAAGGACAAAAATGTTGAAGCTTATATAAGTATTTTCAAAAATAATTTAGGAGTAATAGTATTCATTAGTGAAGAGAAAAACGTTTATTCTTAATAACTCTTAAGCTGATAACTCTTTGGTTATATCTAGGTGCAATTTTGTCTGACTTGCTCAGGGTCCATGCTTATTAGCCCCATGATTTATGCTGAGATCTTTAACTCAGTATTAGACCTTCGAATGCATCACTCTACTGTGGGCCATACTTAGAGAGAAACAGACAAAACTGGTCATTGGGGTCCACCTCTATCACAAACATATTTGAAAACCATTTTATACCACTTTGTATAATTTCTCCTTTTTTTTTTGTTTCCAGCAGCTGGTCTGCAGAATTCATTGTTTCCATACTCCCCTAGCTGTCCAGGATTCTCGGCTGCAATGCTTCAGTTAGGCTGGCCTATTCTGCTCCCTACCTTCTAGCTCCTTTTCCCTCAATGGGATTCATTCATCTTACTCTCCCCTTGAAGGCTTGCTAAATGATTGGCTTTCAAATCCCTAATTCACAGGGTGTGCTAATGGATGTTAATGGCTTCCCCTTGTATTTAAATTTTAAATGGAGACTCCTATATATACACTGGAAATCAAAGGAATAAATATTTAATAGTGTGAATTGCAGGGAAAGTGGTGAAAGATGTTTCAGAGTCAGTGTTCCCCTCCACTATTCCTAATCAGATTAAACCCTGCCTGTAAGGTCTATTCTTTAAATGATATGTAAACACCTTTCTCAAACTTGTGTGCTTAAGACTCATCTGGGCAGTTTCTTTAAAAGGCTGGCTTTGGGACCTGTCCCCAGAGACTCTGTTTTGGTTGATTTAAGGCAGAGCCCAGGAATCTGTGTTTTTAAGAAGTAACACAAGTGATTCTATGGCAGGTGTTGCTGAAAGGACATTTTAAGAAATAACTACTACCTGAAAGGATATTGGAACATTCCTAGGGAAAGAACAGAATGCAAGTCTTAGATTACTTATATATGTTTGCCTTTGCTCAAATGTTAAAAGAATTAAAAAAGACTTATTACTTTACTGGGTTCTTGTTCTGCTCCACAATTTTTTTTTCTGATAAACAAGTTAATACTATACTACTGTTAATCATCACCATCTTCATCACCATTATCAACATCAATAATAATGGAAAAACATTTGAAGTGTGTTTATTTGTGTCAGGCACTGGTGTAAATGTTTACATATATTAACTCATGTAATCTTCAACATGTGGACATGTGTTCAGAGAGACCAACTGACTTATACTCAAGAATAAGCAGGTAATTATATTCCTATCATTAAAAACTCATATATGAAGATCACATCATCAGCAAAACTTCTGATAAAAGCTGCTGATACTGTCCATCTGCGTGTGTATGTGTGTACAGGTGAGAGACGTGGATTTGTACAGGGTCTATCAATCTTGTCATGACTGTTTTTTCAAGTCAACAGCCTTATCTTTACTTTTACTCCACTCAATCTCTTCTTGTCATTTTCCCTTTCTGTCTGAAAATAACTACACCCAAGTCTGCAAAGCATCGTCTTTCTATTCCATTCCTCGTTGTAAAGAATTTGTGACACTCTGGGAGATGGGCATGCTATAAAAATAATGGTGGTGGATTGTTTTGTCTTATAGAGAATCTAAAGAGAGAAAATGTCTCCACACAGGAAAGTGACAAGACAGACCTCAATCATTCTGAATGATGGGGTCAGTGATTGGTATGGTCTGTCCCTACTCTCTCCTTCGGTTTCAGAGTGTCAAATGCACATTTGGATGCTGGCAGCAGAGGAAATCTACCCTGTGAAGGACAAGGGCAAAATTTGTTGTTGCTAAAGGCTTATCCTTGAAATGAAACTGGGAAGATTGGGCACTGTTGTTGGATTAAGTGAAGACTAATAATAGCTAAAAGGCAGGCTGTTGGAAATGGACTCATGAAATGATATGACACAGGATGCAATTTTCAGTAATTATGAATTTGATCCTTTTAGTCTAGATCTTTATTTAACCAATTCCTATCTTTCAGTACAGATCTTTAATTAGCCAATTCCAGGTATTCAAATGGAGCTATTCTCCATTTTCTATATATACTTTATGCACTTTGCTTAAGTATTGTTACCTAAAATTGTCTTTGTTTCTAGCCTAGTGCATGTCCAAATTCTAACTACTCATTGAAGTAGGGGTCTGTAAACTAAACACACATGGATTAAGTTAGAAAGAATCCATAAATTGCTGAAATTAAATACAACATGCCGGACTTGTAAATTTTGCAGGTAAGAAACAATTATTTTCATCACATGACTAAAGGGGTCTCTGACATCCTCAGAAAAAAAAAAAAGTTAAGAACAATTGTAACCTACAGCCTAGTTCATGAGCCACCTTTTCCATAAAAAGGTTCTTGACTTCTTCAGTCCACAGGTAGACAAGGTTGACAGAACTGCCTTGATGGCAAAATCAACACCTTTCCTCACAAGATTCCTCCAAGAGATCATAAATGTTTCATGGTCAGGGAGTGTTATTTATATATTCTAGAATTCTCAGTATCTGTAGACAATAGGGACTCATGTTCTTTAACTTGCACTTTATTTTCTTGCAACACTTATCAATGGCTTTGCACCTAGTAGAGGATTTATAAATATCTGTGAATGGATAAAAATTCATATTGGAAGAACAAACACAAAAATATTAAGTGAATATCCAAAAAATATCCCATTCTAATATTTTAAGTTTACAATAACACTCAAAATGGAGGGATTTATTTGTTCCCAAGTTATGTGGAAAAATGTTCATCTTACTCTTTTCCAAAATGTAAGTCATTTTTTCAATTATAACAAGATGCATGTTGTTGACCAGTCTAGTAATTAAACAGTATTTCAGGATCAAGCAAATTTATGGCAACAAAGAATGAAAATGGCAAATCCATTTAAGAGAGTTTATATAATCACCTGCTATAGAAACTGATTATTAGAAAATATTTCTATATATATATTTATACATGAATATATATGGTGTATGCACACAAACACACACGAATACATACAGAATATACATACATATGTATACATACGTAGGGGTGCACATATATCAAGTTCATCATATGTGGAGAATGTACAACCTACATATTTAGATATGTAGGTTGGGATCCAGTGGAAAGATAGATAATTCAGGAAGGCCAGTGAGTAGCAACTACCTGTTTTTGGACCTCTAGCCATATAAGTTCTGGAGTCTCTTTACCCTCCTCCGCACCTTCTCTAAGTCATCTCCTGATCCTGTTGCTATGGCAGGTATTTGAGAGCCCATGTGCCCTTGCACAACTGGTGAGATCACAGTCTGCTCCAGGGGTGTGGCAGGGAGATGACAAAAAACATTTAGAAATTCTATATAATTACTCGATAGGCTAATCTCTGCTCTAAACTCCTAGGACATAGCTTATATGCCATGCTTCTGGCAATTTGTAGCATCCTGCCCCATGGTATTATTAGAACTATTATCTGAGATTGTTATTAAATTAGATATGTATGTATTGCCTTCTCAGCCAGGTTTTAAAGTCCTTGGGTGGCGGGCCATATCTTGCAGGTTTTCCTGGTACCCAGAATACTTAATACCAGGCACTACCCCCATAAGAGTCTAAATAATCTTTAAAACTCAAGACTCATTTTCTAAAAGCATTCCCTATACATTTTGTACTTTAGCCACAGATATGATATTGCATTTTCTTTATAACATATACAAGTTTAAATCTCTTTTTCTCATTAAAAAAATAGTATTTTCAACTGCAGAACATCTGGAAAACAGAAAACATACAGAAGAAAATGGAAAGTACTTGTAAATCTACCACCAAAGATAATTACTATTAGTAAATTACTGTTACTGTTTTTCCTCTGTGTTTTTTACATGTATAAAACTGGTATCTAACTTTATATTGAGATTTTCATTATGTTTATATATATTGCAATCCAAGCACCTATCCATGTCATTCTTCTTCAAAAATATGATTTTTAATGGGTGCATAGTGTTTCATCCTATAGTTATTACATAATTCATGTAATCATTGAGCTACAATTATTTGTGTAGACTGTTAATGAAGTTTGTCAAATATGCTGTGAGAAACAATTTCAAATATAAAGAATTGCACACATCTCTGATTATGAAATATATTTCTAGAAGAGGAAATAGTGAGTCTTCTAATGTGTTTTGCCAAAAGTGTCTACCCATTTGAAGTCCTGCCAACAGTGCACAGAAAGCCTGCCTCACTGTATCCAAGCCAGGACTGAGCACCATCATGTTTTCCAATCTCTGACAATTTGCTAACATCATATTCATTTATACATCTGACTCTTGCTCATCTTGTTACCTCTTCCCAGCATGCCCTTTCCCCAGTTCTTATTTGTCCAAAACTACCTTCAAGGCAGATTTCAAATCATCTCCCTCTTTTTGAAGCCTTGCCCAGCTTGGCTGATTTGCTTTCTATGTGTTGTCACAGAGATGGGTTCATATATCTATTACACCACATATTATAGTCTAGTTTATATTATATTTAGTTGGATGAGTTTCTTTTGCATGGTATTATAAATTGCTGAAGGCAGGGATTCGCTTTTACCCAAGCATTCCTTGCTCCCAGAACCTAATAATGCAGTGCTGGCAAACATAATTAACATTTAATACTTTTTTAAAAAGTCAAATAACTTATAGCTTCTAAAAATATTTAATAATTCATTCATTAATCCATTCAAAAATGTATTTAGTGTCAAATACTAGTTAAGCAAATGACAAACAAATGATAAGCAAAATTAGAAATGACATCTACCCTCAAGGATACTTCATTTATTGGGTGAGGCAGACAATAAAAAAATTAACCACATAAATTGCAATTATAGTGAGAGTGAATGATGTCAAGGAAAGGTATGTCATATAGTTATGGAAGACTTCTCTGAAGAAGTGATCCTGGAGATAAGATCTGAAAATGTTGGAGGGAAAAGATTGGGTAGAAGGAACCAAGAGTTAATGTATCCTTTTCCTAATCTGGCCACTGGATCTCGCTTCTCATCCAACCAGGTGACCTGCTCACGGTGACCTCAGTATAATCCCACACATACAAAAATTGGCAAATCCCTTCTAACAACTATCCAAGGACTCTTAAAGAATAGCCTTACTCTGGCTATTCTTTTTAGGATCGAATTTCATCCATAATCATCACACTTCCATGTCCCTCAGAGACTTCACATAATGCACTGAATGACCAGAGTGCATTTATTCACTGTCCTTTATCAACTAAGAAAAAAAATGCTTCCTACTTCTTTGTCTGGTTGATGGGCTGAGTTTCTGCCCTATTCAGTATGAGCTGCCACATACCAGACACAAATCAATATGCCCTACTCCCCCCCAGTCAAGGGATTCAAGGTATTCTGATAATTAAGCAACAATGTGTGTGCAGAAAAGGCAATATCCCCAACGATTAGTGTTAAATTTAATTAACTACCTCTAAAATAAAATGACACATAAACTTTGCAATTAAGAATAATTCTTAATTAAGAAACATTTGACAGACAGGAAAAAGAAACAGGATGGAAAATGGCTGATCAAGATGGGGAATTAAGCACCTCATTGAAGATATTAGCAAGCCCTGTTGTGTGTCTATTTAATTTTCAGGGCATTCAATGAACTGAAATTCAAAACAGATATATAGGGGACATTTCAGTAAAACACATGTGCACTTTTTCGGTTTAATGTAAAAATGTACCTTCGTAGCTAAAATGACAGCCGTACTTTTACCTCCCTCGATCATCCAAGTAAAGAAAAGGAACACATTGGGTGGGGAGTTATCACATCTGTTGACTTTTTAAGGCAAGAGAAAAGCCATGCAGTCCTACAGACTTAATGTGGGCCTGCTTCATAAGACATACAGCTCTTTTCCTATTACTGGCATTTGATGAAGTTTCCTTGCTATCTCACGGGCCTGACATTTGGAGGGGCCAAATTGTATCTAGAGCTATTTTAGTTCATGCTGATAAACCAGCCGTGCAAAGATGGCCTGAGGAATCCTCAAAAATAGAAGATACAGCATAGGAAATAAAGCAGAAAGGTAATCTGCAAACAGGGTCACTTTGTGCTGGGAATATTTCTTGTGGTTCTGGTCACTTACGTCAAGCAAATTCCCCTCCACTCCCACAACCATCACTTTCACCACCATAGAGTAGGAACCCAAACACAAAGATAACTAAAAGGGGAAGAAAAGTGACATAAATAATGAGTTTGGCTTTTATTAAGCAGCTACCTAGTAAGATAAAGTTGAACATGTTTATAATATGTTCACTGAAAACAGAAGTTATAATCAATATTAAGGACAAGATAAATATAAATATGACCAAAGATCAAACACATTTTTTTTACAACAGGGCTGAATAAGAATTTCTTCACAGAATCCTGGAATTCTAGACTTTGAAGTGCTCAAAAAATCTATAGAAAGTAGTTTAACAATTAAAAATAATTACTTCTTTTCCAAAAATAGTATTAAAATAAAAATCACTATAATAAGAGTGGTATTAAGTATAGTGAGATCATCATCATTATACTGTGAATTGGACTACTAAGAAGAAAATATACCCCTTTTTTTTCCTACTTTAAATCATTAATAGAAACGCCAGTCTTTAAGAAAACACCTCTGGTAAGCTTTGTTGGGTGAAAAACACATTGGTCTGCAATTCTGAGGTTATTATACACTGAAGAGATTTGGTGACAGCTAATATTCAAGTTTTCTGCTAAAGACTGATTAAATGCTTTACATTTCCATAGTGTAAAATACACATTCTTGTGTTTATTGCAAATTGTAGAGTTTCTCATTTTTTGACTTGTGCATAATAAGATGCATTGTAGGAAACTTGTTATTTTTTTTTTTTTCTAACATTCACTCCTTTTTGTTCCAAGTTTAAGAATCAGCTATTTTAAAAGTTCACTTTGACTTCTCATTGACTAGAGTGCCTGCCTGCTGCCACCACCATCTGCTGGGAATTTGAAGTCAACTGTTTAAAATGCTTAAAACAAAAACTCACAATGAACCATGTTGTTTGATAATGTTCAATCTCTCTTTATGAAGACTGTATTACTTTCCAGATATCCTAAAGCTCTTGTTAAGATAAACCAGTCATAAGTGCTCTCTCTCTCTCTCTCTATATATATATATATTCTCTCTCTGTCTCTCTCTATATTTCTCTCTATATATATATTACTGTTAATCATAATCTTCATATACATATTTATCTATATAGAGATATCTATATATCTATACATCCATATATCGATATCTATCTATCTATATCTATCTATCTATCTATCTATCTATCTATCTATCTATCTATCTATCTAAGAGAATAGAATCCAGTGTGCTAATCTCTGAACAGTTATCACCTGTTACTGGATTTAAGTTATTTGATGTGCAGAGTATTCCTCAAACAGACACTTAGTTAAAAAATCCAGAAGGCTGCAGGCTCAGAAGGGTTCATTTACAGATTGAAAAGTCTGTTTAGACACCCCAGTCCACACAAACATCTTTCAGTTAAGGACAAACACCAAGTACTATTTAAGAATGTCATCCAGTTAGTCTCTGCTGGATGATACATGCTCTGTAATAATCCCCCTCCACCCCCGCTTTTAAAACAACTGTGTCTTTTTATATGTTTCTGAAGTTTCCAAAGAACTTGAAAACAGTGTAAAGACCATCAGGAAGTTTTCCTTACTAAAACATTTTCTTCCAAATTCTGTAAATTTCAAAAGCAATACTGAAAAAATTCCCATATAGTTTCTTTCCCCTAGAATTCCTATTTTTTTGCCTGGCCAACTCTTGCTCATCCCTTCAAGGTCCAGTTCAAATGAGGTTTCTCTATGATGCTGTCACCCATACCTCCAAACTGTATAGGCAGAATTTGTTCATTAATAATCAGTCTTGTCCAGGCACAGTGACTCACACCTGTAATCCCAGCAATCTGGGAGACCAAGGCAGCTGGATTACTTGAGGTCAGGAGTTTGAGGCCAGTCTGGCCAACATAGAGAAACCCTGTCTCTATTAAAAATACAAAAATTAGTCAGGCATGGTGGTGCAGACCTGTAATCTCAGCTACTTGGGAGTCAGAGGTAGGATAATTGCTTGAACCCAGGAGGCAGAGGTTGTGGTGAACTGAGAGCATGCCACTGCACTCCAGCCTGGGTGACAAAGCAAGACTCTGTGCCCCCCACCACACACACACACAAAATTCTCAATGGGTTACATCTTCAGCTCTATTCACTGGATGTTTGGTGTTCAGGATCTAAACATAAGTAAAATATTATCATCATGTAGGAGGGAGGGATAAAAGTGGAATAATAATATAAACAGTAATTTGTTCAGACAGTAATAGTCCAGTGTACTCTTTTAAAAGGTGAAAGATTTATACAATCTGAAAGGAAATCAGAGTATCATTATATTGTTTTAAAATGGAACTTAAGAGTTAAACTTCATGAGTTTAAATCATGGGTATTTTATCTGAATTGTTTAACTTTTCTAAGACTCAGTTGTTTTGTTGGTAAAAGGAGAATAAATCTAGAACCTAGAACTTTGAGGTTGATATGAGAAACAAATGAAATAACAGCCATATTAGGCTTAGCAGAGTGTCGAGCACAAAGAAAGCATTTAAGACATGTTAACAGTAGGAACAGCAGTGTGTATTAATATTTTAGTTGCTGGTACTGCTTTCAAGACCTGGGTCCTCTGTCAGATGCTTTCACCTCTGTTATTTCCAGTCATTATTCAGAACAGCTATTTCTTCCCATTCATTCAATGTGTATTTACTAAGAATATACTATGTGCCAGACATTTTTCTAAGAGCTGGACACACAGTGGCCCATCAGTCTTTTCCTGGTCTTCAAGGAGATTTCATTCTTGGGAAGGTGGAAAAAACAGACAATACATGGAAACATAAATAAACAAGGTAATTGTAGATAGCAATGAGTGCTATAAAAATAGAGAAATTGGGTAAGTTTTGGCTGGCTGAGAGGGTGGGGCTATTTTAGAAAGTCAAAGACCTTGCTGAGAAAGTGGCATTTAGGTGAGAACTTATATGTGAGACAGAGTCAGGCATGTTAAAGTCTGGGGAAAATAATTCGAGAAAGAGAAAAGAGAGAGAAGAAAAGTCCCGGAGCCTGAAAAGGCTTGGCATGTTCTGGGAGTGTGGCTAGAACAGAGATAAGAGAGGATATGTAAGGAGATAAGGTGAGGAGAGGCAGGCAGGGCCAGATCATGTAGGGAAGACACCTTTTAAAAAATATGGGGGTTTTTCAACCCGAGAAAGCTAACTGAAAAAAAAAATATATATGTATACGTGTGTGTGTGTATATATATATATATATATACACACACACACATACACAGTGAGGTTTTCTCTCCACTGCTGATTGTTTTCTTTGCTGTACAGAAGGCTTTTACTTTATATAATTCCATTTGTCTGTTTTTGCTTTTGTTGCCTGTGTTTTTGAGGTCTTATCCGTAAAATATTTGAAAGATAAATACCACATGTTCTCACTTATATGTGGAAACTAAAGCAGTTAATTATATGAAAGTAGAGAGTAGAATAGAGGCTACTAGAAGCTGGGAACTATAGGAGCAGTTGGGGATAGGGAGAGGTTGGTTAACAGATCCAAATTCACAGCTATGTAAGATGAATAAGCTCTAGTGCTCTATAGCACTGTAGGGTGAATACAGTTAACGTTTTTGTTTGTTTGTTTGTTTGTTTGTTTGTGATGAAGCCTCATTCTGTCACCCAGGCTGGAGTGCTGTGACCTGATCTCAGCTCATGGCAACCTCTGCCTCCCGGGTTCAGGTGATTGTCCTGCCTCCACCTCCCCAGAAGATGGGACTACAGGCATGCACCACCACACTCAGCTAATTTTTGTGTTGTTTAATAGAGACAAGATTTCACCATGTTGGCCAGGCTGGTCTCGGAACTCCTGACCTCAAGTGATCCACCTGCCTCAGCCTCCCTAAGTGCTGGAATTACAGGCATGAACCAGCATGCCCAGCCACAGTTCACAATTTCTTGCATATTTTCAAATAACTACAAGAGAGAACTTAAAATTTTCCCAACACAAAGAAACAGTAAATGTTTGAGCTGATGGAGATGCTAATTACCCTGATTCGATCATTGTACATTATATGTATCAATAGAAATATCACATTGAACCCCATAAATATAGGCAATTATGTGTCAATTAAAAAATAAAAAAGAAAACTTGTGGTGAGGAATTTATGAAATCAGTTTATGTTTAAAAAGGCTACCTTAAAAAGGCTACTTTTATTATGAGGCATATGGATTACATGAGGTAAGTACTTCAGTTATCTATTGCTTTCACAAACTACTCCAAAACTGAGTGGTTAAAACAATAATGATTTATTATTTCTCATGGTTCTTTCATCTGGGCTCATTTATGTGGCTACATTCAGCTGGAGCGTCAGCGGGGCTGGAAGGTCTGAGACGGCTGCACTGAAATGTCTGGCATTTGGTGGTGGCAGTCGGCTGGGTTGCCTCCATCCTCTTCCACATGGGCTCTCATCCTCTGGTAGGCTAGACTGGCCTCCTGCCATGGAAGTCTCAAAGCAACATTCCAAGAGGACAAAAGTGGAAGCTGCAAGGCATCTTAAAACTGAGCCTCGGCCGGTCGCGGTGGCTCACGCCTGTAGTCCCCAGCAGTTTAGGAGGCTGAGGCGGGCGGATCACAAGATCAGGAGATAGAGACCATCCTGGCTAACACGGTGAAACCCAGTCTCTACTAAAAATACAAAAAATTAGCCGGGCGTGGTGTGGGGTGCCTGTAGTCCCAGCTACTCGGGAGGCTGAGGCAGGAGGATGGCATGAACCCGGGAGGCGGAGCTTGCAGTGAGTCGAGATGTCGCCACTGCACTCCAGCCTGAGCGACAGAGCGAGACTCTGTCTCAAAAAACAAAAAACCAAAAAAACTGAGCCTCAGAAGTGTCACTTCTGCCACATTTTACTGGTCAAAGCAGGTCACAAGCCCAGCCCAGACCAAGAGGATGGGGAAGTAACAGTCCACCTATTGATGGGAAGAGCAGGAAAGCCACATTGCAAAGGAGTGTGCATTTCTGTATAGCAGGAATTCATAGTTATGTTTTGCAATCAATCTCAGCAAGAGTGGTATAGTTGGGCCAGGTAAGGCTGGCTTAGATCCAGATGTAATGTGACAGCATAAATCGACTGTACATAGCTACTCAAAAGCACTCCATTTTATACCTATTTTACTGCTTCTGGGATAAAGCTTGGGGAGATGAAATGATTTCTCATTGTTTTCCAGTTATTAAGGCCAGGCATTTAAACCCAAAGAGTTTGACCATAGATTATGTATTTTCCATCTAAGAATTCTACCACTGCCCAGTATATTACATTGACAGGAGAGAAAAACAAATCTTTGCAAAATAACATACTTCCCATTAGAGAAGTACAAAAATATCTTGGTAACTGGTGAGCATGTATTGTCATTGTATTTTAAATATCTATTATTGTAGTTATCAAACTGAAATGCAGTTATCTATTTATGTGATTCTCTAGCCCACTTGAATGAAAGCTCCTACTGGGCAAGGACAGAATCTTAATCCCCAGGGCCTTAAACCAGCGGCTGTCTGGTTCATAGAAAACTTCTTATAACTATTATTAAACTAGTTAATGAATTTAAATGTTAAAAAGCTAATTAAGGGTACTGTCTGCCTTGAGTAATGGAAAATTGCATATTTAAAACATTTTATTCCTCATGATAAAATTGCCTCAAGGAATTTTTTTTTGGAAGAAAAAGCTAACATAGATAAAATAAATCAGTAATGTCTTACTTTGGAAAAATCAATAATGATCATAAAAGAGCCATTTATTGCACTATGATCTAGAAAGGAAAATATTTTTTCCCTGAAACAGTTTTTTTCAATGTCCATTTTCTTAATACCAGTTCAAAATCAGATCTTACTTATGACCTATTTGAAGAATCATAAACAATGGCTATAAAGACTTAAGCTATTCTACAAAAACAAGAGTCTGCAAGCAAATCAAAACCCTAGGGACATGAAACCCATTATTTTAATACCCAAAAATAGCTGGCAAACTGAATTAAGAAATCTAAAAAGAAAGCATATTCATTGGCTTGGATAACAAGATGATTGATTGTTATGTCTCTTCTAGGAGAAGTCATAAAATAAAGTCAAATGAATTTGTTCTGTTTCTAGCTTGGGTATGATACCAGTGCAGGTGAACCTGCATGCTGCGTAGACACCTTATGGAGTCTGAATTTTTTAAGGGTCAGATATCTTCACCCATTCATAATTACAAGCTGTATCCTAACTTCAAAATGTATCTACCTAAATGGATAATATCCTTTACCAGGAGATAAAATCTTTGACTGATCAAGACAATGCCACAACTAACCTTCAAAAAAAGGCAGATGAAACCATCCATTCCACTGATACCACACGCCATGTTGGTAAGCACAGAGAAGTGTTAAAATTTTAGGTTGTGGATACTCCATATTTTTTCTCATATATCAGGTACCCAGCTAAAGGAAAATGTGTGCAATTATTCCATTTTGCCCCACTGGGATTGATTGAGAGGGTAACCTGTCTCCTTATCTACCCTTACATTCTCTCCTGAGTGGGCCAAGAGTGGTTCCCTAATAAGGGTGAGGCTCATACCATAGGGAATTTGCTATCACAAACAAAACAGATGTTCAATTTTTTCACCCAGGTTTCTCCCAAGTTACCAGGAAATAAAAATGACCAGTTCACATGAAAGAGGCTCAAACTTGCTGCAGAGATGTCAATCTCAATTTCTCTATGTCAATCTCCAGAGATATTAATTCTGAGTTCTTTTTTGTAGCTTTAATGCTATAGGTGATCAAGTCAAAAATTTATAAAAGGTTGTACAAAATTTCATTCCTTATTCTGATTTGTGTTAGAAAATGAATTTAAATGTTCAAAATGCATTCCACAGAAAAAGCACTCTGTTTCCTAAACTATTAAAGCTCACAAAAATATCCTGAAAAGATCAACTAACAGCTTCAAACTCCACTAACATGCTAATAAAGAAGTACAACTTCTGTATAGCTTGGTTAAGAAAAGGCAGTTCACAAGAATGATGCAAGACCATCTGAATTAATATTTGCAACATTAACAAATCAGATTCTTCTTTTGAAATATAAAGGTCTTTAAGGAGGGTGTCCTACATCATCAGTCCCTTGAGGAACTGTGGATAAAGACAAAATAATTATATCCCTAGAGATGAAATACGACTATGTGTCCCAGAGAGAGCCCTTGTTTTGATGTTAGAGTGAAGAATGGTTGTTATTGGTATTTCAAAGGAAAACCTCCCCAGAAGCAGCCTGCAATAAGAACTGACATACATATTAAAAAGACAATTAAATATTAATGAAGCCAAACCTACTTACAAATCAAATGCTGAGGAAAGGAGACATCTTTCTTCCAAAGAAAGTTGGTTTCACTCATCACATTCTTTTACTTTAAAGCAACAAATCTGTTTGTGTTATTGCATACTAAGCATCACATTTTGAATAACATGAACTTGACCTTTGCAAAGCAAGCTGGTTACTAAATAATGTATAACTGTGATATTTCTGCAGTTCCAAGAAAACCTGGAGAATATCTTGGATGTGAATTTAAATGTAAAATGACAAATGCTTTCCTCTGATAAGATTTGGTTGGGTTCACTTTGGGTCCCAGGCATGGTTGAAAGTCTAGATATTGACTATATAACCCTGGATAATGGGAAGTTACATGTTTATAGCTAACTGTATTATCTTCCAAGATAATTTTGATATTAAAAGAATTTTACTATATAAAACTTCCCCAACTTACTTATCATAAAATTCAATGTTAATTTACAGAAAATCTAGACTTAGTTAAGAAAAAAAAATATAGGTGGTGATTTAAATGCTTTAAGAATGTGACCAACTGCAAATAAAGTAGAATTGTTTCCTACACAAAAATATAAATATAATTCTGGACCAAAAAATAAAATCACATGATTGGTTTAGAAGTCATTGAATTTTGCCTCCAGAAAGCGGCTTAGAAGACATATATATTTCTATTACCCCAAACTTCATTGGTTCTACCTTCCTTTTTTCTGTTTTCTTAACTGATAGCTTTATTGAGATATAGTTCATACAACATTCAATTTACGTATTTAAAAAGTCTACAATGCAATAGTTTTTAGTACATTCACAAATTGTATAGCCATCATCACAATCAAATTTACAATATTTTCATAATTCCTGCAAAATCCTGTGCTCAGCAACAGTTACTCCCTTTTCCTTCCACTACCCAACCACCCCCACCTACCTCTCAATGTCCCAGAAAACAACTAATCTTTCTATCACAATAGATTTGCATATTCTGAACATTTCATACAAATAGAATCACACAATATGTGATATTTTTGGACAGGACTCTTAGTATGTTTTCAAGCTTCATCTTTGTTGTCATATGTATGCATCAGTACTTTATTCCCTATGATTGCTGAATAGTATTGTTTTACAGACATATCACATTGTGTGCATGCACTCACCAGCTGATGGACATTTGGGTTGTTTCCTACCTTATTTTAAAAAATTCTTTCTTCCCTTGGTTCTCTTTGTTACCATTTTAGATTCTTCATGGACAAATTCTTCTTTCAGCCCTTTAAATTCTGGCTTGTGGATTTGTTGTAAGCTCTCTGCATGCCTCAATTTTCTTTCTCCTTAAGACTGCATTCATTCCACGTGCTTCAAGGAAGCCTATGTGCTGACCACCTTCAAGTTTCAACCTTCTTCCTATACTTCAGATCCTGTATGAGTTCCTCCCACTTACCAAATTCCCTTCCATATATTCTTTTGTTTTTAATAAATCAGAACAATCTCTAACTAGCCAGACATGCCCAGAACATATTATTGACTGTACCTTCTCTCTTCCTCACTTTTTACATTCAATGGGTACCCAAGTCATGTATATTTTACCTATAGTATTTCTTGAATCCATCCCTATTCTATGCCATCAATTACTTGTTAGCTCACTATCTATACCTATTACATACCATTAATCTCTTAACTCACATTTTTAATTCTAGTTCAATGATTTTTAGGTTTTTCAATAAATCGCCATCATTGAAAAAGTAAAATACAAGCTCCTTAACATAGTACAAAAAGCTCACATGATCTTGTGTCTTTATTTCCCTTTTCTTTTTTTTTTTTGTTCTGAGACAGAGTCTCACTCTGTTGCCCAGGATGGAGTGCAGTGGCGTGATCTCGGCTCACTGCAACTTCTGCCTCTTGGATTCAAGCGATTCTCCTGCCTCAGCCTCCTAAGTAGCTGGGATTACAGGCGCACACCACCATGCCCAGCTAATTTTTGTATTTCAGTAGAGATGGGACTTCACCACGTTGGCCAGACTGGTCTCGAACTTCTGATCTCAAGTGATCAACCCACCTCGGCCTCCCAAAGTGCTGTGATTGCAGGCACCAGCCACAGTTCCCGACCATCCTGTCTTCTACACTCTTCCACAGGTGGTCTCTACTCTTGCTATATCAGACTTTTGTAAGATGTCAATAGTGCCACGATTGCCCTTCCTTTATGTCAACAGATAGTTGATTACTTCTGCCTGGAATATCCCTATAGCTTCTGTTGCTTAAGTTCATATTGCCCATTGAGGTTGAGACTAGTCAGTTGCTTACCAAACCCTTTCCCATCCTTTCTGGATCCAGAACTAGCCCACATTTCCTAGCCTCTCTCGCAGTTAGTTGTAGTTATATGAATGAACTCCAGCCATTGGACCACAGGCGAAAGAACGGTATCCTCTCAGGCCTAGATCATAAAAGCATCTTGCACAATGTTTCTTCTAATTTTTCTCTTTTCCTGTTTAGCAGCTGGATGTTGATGTCCAAAGACATCTTGAAAGTCACACACTGAAGATTAACCTGCATCCCTGAATGATTGTATGGACCACAGTTGTTGCTGCCACTCTCCTCCACTGAATCTTACATGAGTGCGATCTAAATTTCTAGTATGTTAAGCCTCTGAATTTAGGGATAATATAATGTAGCAGTCAGTACTACTCTTCAATAGCAAGGTGATGAGAAAGATCTTAATTTCTAGCTCCACATCCCCTATTTTTATGCATGACACTAATTACTAAACTGTATTATAACTGTGTTTTACAAGCTTATCTCTTTCTGTAGCTATGAAGTCTGGAACTGGGTCTTTGATCTCTATAACTCAGCATCAGCTATAATATCAGCACTTGATAAGTGTTTTTTTGAATGAAATTTCCTCTCACACATCTTTCTTGATATCTGCTCTGCAGGAAGGTTAACATTAATTTTTTAACAAAAGGTGGCAGGGGGTTGGGTTCTATGTTTGTCTGAATTTGGGAAATGTTGACTTAAACAAAAAACATTTTTTCTTAAAATTTCCATATGATAATGAGCATCATCAAGATGCTGTAGGGTTTCTTTGTTTGTTTTTGAGATGGAGTTTTGCTCCTGTTGCCCAGGCTGGAGTGCAATGGCGTGATCTCGGCTCACTGTAAACTCTGCCTCCGGGTTCAAGTGATTCTCCTGCCTCCTGAGTAGCTGGGATTACAGGCGCGTGCCAGTATACCCGGCTAATTTTGTATTTTTAGTAGAGACGGAGTTTCTCCATGTTGGTCAGGCTGGTCTTGAATTCCCTATCTCAGGTGATCCGCCTGCCTTGGCCTCCCAAAGTGCTGGGATTACAGGCACAAGCCACCACGTCTGGCCCGGGTTTTTTTTTTTTTTTTAAACACAAAAATTATTTGATCACCGTTTTTTTGTTTTTTTCTTATAGAGCATCCTGGGAAGCAGGTGATCCATGGAGCCTGTTTTGGAAAAAGCTGATCTTGACTAATGCAAACATTGCAAAATCTTGTATAGAAAGTCAGAAATGTTTTATTTCAGCCCTAGATACATAAATCACAGAGTCAACTTAAGTATTCAGGGGTTGATGATTTTCTGGAATACTCATGCTACAGGCACTCCTCCTTGGGGCTGCCTGGCTTTGGGATATTTCCCTGCCATTAATACACTTTCAGAACAAGAACTGGTGACATAAGAAAAAACTAAATCATGCTTAGTGTATTTCCTTTGTCATCTTAGTCTGGCTAAGAATGAGCTGAAGGATGGTAGCTTTTGGCTCAGCTAAAGAAAAACTGTTTGGTAGTCGGTAGGATATACAGGATACTTATTTCACTGTCCCTTTACCTCTGCTCCTTAACTATAAAACCAAAAAACATGTGAAGAGCTTGAAACAGTGCTTGGCATAGGTAAGTGTTTAATAAATGTTGTTGTTGATTTTAATTATTACCAGAATTAGAGGGGTGCCTAGTTGTGATGACCTTAAGTAAATCATTTTACCATTCTGGGCTTGAGTTCCTTTTGTCTTTCAAAAGCATAAAGCTGGGATTAAATTGCCTCTGATTCCTTGTCCTGTTCTGACGTGCTGGGCATCAGTTGTGTTTAACTTCAATCTTATATCTGGCGTTCTGGCCTTCGGAAAAATGCATTCCTGTGTGTTCCCATTTTGAAGATGCAGAGTAGGTAACCAAAGTCTAGATTATCACCTCTGGTGGAGACAAACAGAGGCAGGTATAATTCCCAAAAGAAGATAATCCAATGTTATTTCCATTTGACCTTGGAATTTCAAATGACTCTGGTGCTTTAAATTCTCTTTTTTAATTTGCTCAATACCATAGTTTTAATTGCCTGGACATATGCCAATTAATGGCAAGGTTAAGACAGGCCTGAAGCAGACCAAACTCAGAACTTGTCTAACAGACAATATTGCTCTAGATTCATAAAAGCAGAGAAAATTTATTCAAAGCAAAGCATCCTAGATATCTAAGGTGAACACATGCTGTTTATTTTGTATAGTTTGCTGCTTTATCTCCTCACACATGAAATACTTGTTTGATATAACAGTGCTGGTGAATCCACCACCCCCAATATTAGGACATCTTTCTTAAATAAGTCCTTGTAGATTTATAACTCTATTTCTTTTTTAAAAAATGTTTTGAGTATACTACTATAGTTTTATTTTTATCATTTATAAACCATCCCTTAGACCTTGAAAAATCTGTGAGTGTTGTGGCTTTACAGTTTTCAGGATGTTGGACGCTTTCAAATGAACTTAGGTCACTCCTCAGATAGATTATTCACAGTCAGAGTAGCTTGGAAAAAAATGTAAATTTCTGTGGCTGGGAGGAAATAGAGATTTGCCAAAGCCCAGTGACTTTGCATCAAATCGTCATGCTATTTTAAAAGCCAATAAAAGACAAACAGAAATAGGATTTCACGTACAAAGTATAGCTGAGAAAATGAAGCTGTTCAAACAATCCCTGACCAGGTTTCCAGTTCGATGTAACTGAACAGGAGCAATGTTTTAAGAAATTTACATGTTATTGGGTTTAAAATGTCTCTCAAAAATATTGTGTACATTTAGGATGAGTTCAAACATCACCATATCAAAAGAAAACAACCAAACAAGTATTTGTTCACATCAAATATACCAGATAATATGACAAATTGTAAAGGATAAAAAATGAAAAGATGTGGCTCTGGGCTCAGGCTGACTGGTATTTACAAAGCCAAGTCAAATAAGTGAAAAGGGAAATAATAAAATTAAGGACCAACTTGAACATTAATGTAAAAGTCACTAGAAGTCACTGATCATTATGGGATGTAAGACAACAAAAACCTCACTGCAGACTAGGGTAATACCTACGAGATAGTACAAATTTGCCCTCTGTTCCTTTTTCTTTTTTTTTTGAGACGGAGTCTCCTCTGTCACCCAGGCTGGAGTGCAGTGATGTGATCTCGGCTCACTGCAACCTCCACCTCCTGGGTTCAAGTGATTCTCCTGCCTCAGCCTCCCGAGTAGCTGGGAATACAGACATGCACTATTACACGTGGCTAATTTTTGTATTTTTAGTAGAGACGGGGTTTTACCATGTCGGCCAGGCTAGTCTCCAACTCTGACTTCAAGTGATCTGCTTGCCTTGGCCTCCCAGATTGCTGGGATTACAGGTCTGAGCCACTACCCGCCTGCTCCTATTTTTAAGAAGGTTCTTACTGAATTTTATGCTTCAACAAAGAGCATCAATTTTGTCTCTAATGACACAAAGTATGTGATTTTTTTTAACAGAAACATTCTTTCTGATCTCACTGTATTTTAAAACCAAATACAATTCATGAGACCTGAAATATTAGCTTAGCTCTGTGTATGTGTATGTGTCTGTTTGTGTGTGTGGGTGTGTTATTTGCATGTCCATATAAAAAAATTCAAGTAGGTATTTATTCTCTTGGATTCATGACTTGCAGCTTATCCCCTTCTGGACCTAGAACCTTGAAAATGCTCTATTGGAGATGGCGTGAGCTTCATTATAAAATAGGCTTGAAACTAAGAACCGGTAACCAAGCCTGAGCAAGTTACTCCACCTCTGTAAGTCTCACTTCCTTAAGATAAAATGTGAATACTACTACTCACTTCCGAGATTATGAGCTAATATTAAACAAAATAGACATTCTGCTGCAAATGTCCAAAAGGAATAAAGGATGGCACAAATATTCATGGTTTGGGGATTTAAGGAAATGGGAAGGATGATTCTTCACAAATATGAAGTGAGATCCAAAGGCAACAACACAACATAGATGGAACAGACTTTAAATTTATTTGTGTGAATTTCAGTAAATTGTATTACTTCTGTGAGCTTTACTTTTCCATCTTTGACAAATGAGAGTATCAATGGTACCTGCCTTCATAGTCATGTGACAGTAATGCAGGACTTTTCCTTAGTTCAGCTAATGATGGGGTCGTTGTCTGCCCCACGGCCATGAAAATGTAGGCTCACAGATGGTTTGAAGAGTGAGTAAGACAGGGTTTTATTGGATGAAAGGAAGAAAAAAGGAAAACAGGGACTCTCGCTAGTCCAGAGTCCCTAATAGAGCACTTCCCACCCGGCCGAATCCCAGATTCCACAAAGGAAGAGGAGAGGCCAGGCTCCTCCCTGCTGCAAATGGTACAAACTTCTTGAGGGTCCACCCCAGGGCGCAGGCTGACTGGAGTTTTGCCAGGTACCCCCTCTGACCTGGCTGTCTCATAACCATAGCATTAAATGAAATAACACATATAGATCACTTAGCACGGTATCTAGTATGTCATTAATAAAACATAGCTATTTACTATTATAATTCTTTGTATGAGCAAGTCATTCTCATGGCTTCAGTTACGCCTGATACAGTCCATTGAAGCGTCAGAACAAGCTGGAATAATTTGTCAGTGTTATCTGTCAATGATATGGAATGTACAGTGTGCCTGATGATTTTGAGGGTTTTATTTCATATGCCCCCACTGAAATTAATAAAGTCACTGATCAAAGAGGTTAAGAAATCTCTTTTCTAAATATATATATTTTTTCTCTAGAACCATTTGCATTAGGAAACAGTAACTGCAATACACCATTTTGAGTATCTATCTCTACCCAAACCACAGAGCCATAAACATACACATCTGATGCATGACTCACCCATCTGAGAAGCTGCACATATGCGCCCCATGCTAGCTAAATACGTAGGTTTACAGAATGCATATTTAGAAAAAACTAATTTACTTCCTGTGCTCCCTGTAGTCCCATCTTGTTTTCATGCAGCTGATCCAACTTTCAATTCACAAAAGCAAAACCTCCTTAGAACCAAAATAAATACTAATCTTAAATTCAATGTACCCTGACAGCAAATAAGTTTGCTGTGCTTACTTCAGCATGAATAAAAAGCCCGCAAGGAGACTCCTACATAAGAGTATATTTACAAGTTCCATTACCCACTGGAGAGATTGATGTAATAAACCTATAATAAAAAGCCTCATGTTATAGATTTCTCTAATGTTTCTTATCAAACAGTCTGTATTATCTTGGCTTCTGTATTCAATTTAAAATAGGTTTCCAATAAGTGCCTCGAAGCTAGAGGTCATTTTTATTTAGTTTTCTGACATGTAGGAATGTTTACTAAGACACTTTCTACCCTTAGAATTGGAAAAATATGCTTGTCTGGTCAAGTACTTCATGACCTTAACCTATATATTTATTTTGAGTTTTTAACAGTTTTCCAAGCTGTAACAGTTGGCTGTCCCATTATATAATTTATTTTTATTGCCAAGTAGGAGTGGGTGAACTGTTCCAGATCACATCAAATCACCATTGTAATCTTAAACTATTTTTCATTATGTATAGGTTTTTCAGAGAGCTTACTCATTTGAATTTGAAAATATCTGACCAGGACTCCCAGTGAGCTATTCTCCTGAACTCTGAGGCCAACCACATAGATGAAACTGGCAGTCCTTCCAGCAAAGGAAAAGGAAGACAGCTGATAAGGTATGAATAGAATACTTGAGCAGATATTGACACTGGGGTCTATAGACCACCTCCAAGTTCCAGTTGCTGCTGACCCACACACACCTGAAGAAAGATTTTTGTCCATAAGCTAGTACTGCATACACATTCAGAACATTAATTAGCTTGGACCTCCCTTTTGAGACTTGACCTCTCAATAATTTATTGTCACATTATAATTGTCACAGTGTATCCATTCATTAATTAATTCACCGAATGTTAAGTCAGTCTGCATTATGCTCCAGGGACTGTACTAGAGCTTGGGATTCAAACGGAGAACAGACATAGTTGCTTCTTCATGAAATTTACAATGTACTGGGAGAAAACAGACATCAATCAGTCATAGAAACAAAATCTTTGATTACGATTGGTGAAACATGTTCTAAAGAGAACCAGATAGGGATCTGATGATGCTTCTGGGCAATTTAATCTCCGTTATAAACATAACTGCTTCTTGCACGGGCAGAAGTAGTTATACTCCTTAGACTACATTTTACCTTCTTATCCATTTTAATTTACTCTGAATTTATTGGACTTTGAGTAAATTTTTCTCTCTTGGAAATATTATATGTATCTTCATTTACTATCATGCAGTGAAATGAGATTACATTTGTCCTTCCTTCCTGATAACTTTGACATAATTATTCTCTTTTAATTGCTTTAAAAATTCCCTAGGATGCATGGTCCTTACTCTTCAACATTCTTGCCAAATATGGTTACAATTCTAATGTCTCCAGGAAAAGAAAACATCCTTATCTTTTCCATTCCAGAAAGTCCATTTTATTTTTGAGATATCTCTAATTATCAGAAAGCAAATCCTAAATCCAAGGTAGAAAGTTTCTTTAGTTTTCATCCTTTTTTTCAGGTTGTATTGCAAACCAGTCAGCTTCCTCCTCCATGTGATGGGCATTCAAATATTTGCAAGTTAAAAACCCAGTGGGATTATCCTGAAAGCAAGTCAAAAGAATCTTGGTAATACTGCAGTGATTTGCATGTTTGTTTCATTAGTATCTTCTGGCAAAGAGGCATTAGGCTACTACTAGATGTCAAAATATTCATGTTCCGTCATTTCAAATAGGTCTGGCAGTGTGCAATGCTTTAATTTATTATGACTCCCTTTTCTGTATTATAGAGAAGTCAGGTATATCACTATAATGTTGTAATTTTAGATGACTCAATGACTCAATGACTTATTCTGGGAACAGCTATTATTTTGCATGGCCAGTCCCTGCCCACTGCCCTGCATGCTAGAATACAGGCAGAGCAGGAAACAGAAACAGAGAGGAGGCCACTAGATGAATGCGAGATAATGCTGCAGTACATTAAACCAAAATCAAGACCCTTAATTCAACTTTTATGAGAATGCAGAGAAACTTTCACTATCAATCTCATTCTGACAAAGGTGAAGGGCATACAAAACCAGGGAGACAGCTTGTCATTAAAAATGTTAAAAATAGAAAGCCCGGCGTACATACTGAGTGATGCAATAGTGCACACAAATTCTTTAACAGACAAGATTTCTCTTTGCAGTTACAGTTATTAATCTCCCAAGTCTAACATTCCTGAACTCTCTTCAGAGTTAATGATTCAAAAGGCAACATAAGCTCCTCATTAAGATTCTGTATCACACTGGAGGGAGGAGGAATAAAACAAACATATTTTCTAAATTCCTTGAAATATCAGGAGTTATATCACTTATAGGGTGTGACTCTTCAGAGAATAAGTGACTTTATGTGGCTGCACCTTAGAGAGACAAAAAATTTCCTCAGAAACAATTATTTGGGGAATAAATTTTTAAAAAATCCATCTGACATTCACAGTGAGATGCTACCTGGATTCATAAAGTTCCAAACGTTCTGAAGTGTTCGGCTGCATGTAAGACGTCAAGGAGTCAAATTCCTTCCCTGTGTTATCTGGGGCATACTAGCCAGCACCACACAGAAGATAAGAAGCAACAGCAAAGAAGCTGCTATGACCCAGACCTTCCAGGAAGGCCTGCAGATTCCTATTTGTTCTTACAATGTGCAATCCAGGACTCCTAACTATATTTGCTAGGGTAAGAAAGGACTGGGGGGAAAAAACAGGCCCAAAGGGAAGCAGCATATAATATTAATCCACACTCTTCCCAAACCTTCCTTTTCTTTTCTAAACAAAGATACATTCTTCAAATACATACTCTGAGCAGGGCTGAATGCTTGTGGACTGACCTGAGTAGGCTTTGAGAAAGAATAACACCATTTTTACTCATTCCCAGAATTAATACCCTTGGGCTGGCCTTATTACGTGTTGTAGAAAAGAGAGATGCATGGTATATAAAAACATGAGAAAAATGGACGGTATCATAGGATTATAAAGCATATAATTAAACTCAAATGTTTGGGCTTTTTCAATATCCATGATTACAAACAGTATAATTTTGAAAGTAGCACAATAATTAAAATGATAATATTTCCTTTTAGGCCCTTGCAATCTGTATAGTTTTCAGAGGCTTCTAATTTTGAGAGGATTTTCTTAGACAGTATTCTCAACAAACAACAAAGAGGCTGTCTATGGAAAGAAACAACTTGGCCATTGCCAAGGTGGTCAAAAAAACTGTTGTTTTTTTTTTTTCAATGGTATTTCCAGATCCCACTTGAATTCCTATAGCTCAGCTTTGGAGTAGAAGGAGTAGCTAAAGCTCATCCCTTGAAGGGAAACACAGCAATTGCTTTCAAAAAGGAAAGCATGGAATTGGGTAAATTAGCAACTGTAAGCTCCATCATCACTTAAGTTTTGTCTACCAAGGGCAACAAAACAAAGAATTAACAACGACAAAACAACCAAAAACTTCCACTTCCCTGTAACTGTTTACAGTCCCAAACTTACTGTTTTCTAGTTGCTAGTTGGCCCTATGGAACCACTTATAACTCAAAACCACAAATCACATAAATCAAAAACACATCCTGGGTTTGGTAGAGAGGAACTGGTCACTTGATCCTAACAGAAGAGAAAGCTGCAAAACAATTAGAAATTCATTCATTTAGTGTCCATTCTGGGCAAGATTTTTGAGTGGTCACTGAAGAAAAATAAAGGAAATATAAGGCAAGAAGACTATCTTCTTGTTATCCAAACCCTCACACAAAGAGAACCAATACAAAAAGAGATGGGGAGACTAACAGAGGTTGAAGGCAGAGGTTTTAGAGAGAAAATAGGAGAAAGAATATTTCTGGCTAAAATTACTAGATCTACATGAGCGGAAAGGACTAAGCTTTAGTTGACTTAGTGTCAGGAATTTGAAACTATATTATTTGATAAATCAATTACTACCCTTGTGATCTTAGATACTTTACTTATTTCTCCTTTCTGAGTGTCACTTTCTTCCTTTGACAATTCTCTTAAGGTATTTCTCTGTGAACCGAAACTCTAAATATTTGGATAAGAGCTCAATCTACAGCTCTGGTTAATCTACCAGTTGCTTAACTGGTAGACACCATCAAATGAACAATTACTGAAGAAACTAGTAGTTTAAAAGAGAATTTAAAATATATTTATTGAGTTTTAAAGCAGTATGTTGAAATGTAATATAACTTAATGATTAATAAAAATAAAAAAGTCCTTGCTAGTGTGGAGATTTACAATTTTTAAAAAAGCTTTCACATGTATTAACGCATATGTTTTAAAACTCCCCTTTAAAAACTATAGAGAACAGATTTATAAGCCACATAAAAAATTAGATTCATTAATTTATAGTCACAATTCATTTTTGACCAAAAAACAGTATTACCCAGCATGAACACCAACATTCACTGTGAAATGGCTTTGAACAAGTTTCTAAATATGGAAAGCTTAGCTGTTGCCAAAAATGAAATCTAACTTCAAAGGACAAGGATTTACCAACACTTAAAATATTCAGAGGAATAAAACACAAGCCTTAAAGAAAATTCCAAAGGAAAAGATTCATAAGTATTTTAAACAACAGCTTAAATGTGATTGATAAGTGACCACACGTCTATGATGGAGAATACATTCACACATGAGATCCGCTCTGCACTATAAAAAAATCACATACCATACTAAGGCATACTAAGGCATGGATTCCACTGAGACCTGTACTACTACTTCCTTGCTTCTCTCATCTCAATGGACAAGTCCCTGTGCTCTGGGCCCCTGATGAGTTTTCTTTGTTAATTCCTGTGTGCCTAGAAACATTGGCACCTTCTCTAGGAAGTCTTTTCTCTCTTCTCTCCCTGTCACATTTCATCTACTTCACAGACCCAGTGGGCTTTGGATTCAGTTTCAATGCCATGTCCCACAGCAGCTGCACAGCAGTCCCCTTTCATTATCTGCCGAACACTTACTGTATTTTAGGAGAGAGGCATCTGTTTAGATTAGCAGATCCATAAGCATAGTAGTTGTAATAATAGGACTATTAGACCACTTTCTACTGGTACTAAATAAATAACTAGTACTATTGAGGCACTTTCTAAGTTTGTTTTGTAAGTGAATGTGTAACTGGGATGTGGTTTTTATCTCCCTTCTGTTCGCAAATTTCTTGGTGTGTTTTTGTGTTTGTTTGTTTCAGAGATAGGGTCTTGCTCTGTTGCCCAGGCTGGAGTGCAGTGGTGCAATCACAGTTCACTACAACCTTGACTTGTGAGCTCAAGCAATCCTCCTGCCTCTGCCTACCAAGTTGCTAGAACTACATGCATGAACCATCATACTTGGCTATTAAAAAAAAAAAAAAATTGGCCAGGCACGGTGGGTCACACCTGTAATCCCAGCACTTTGGAAGCCCGAGGCAGGTGGATCACCTGAAGTCAGGAGTTCGAGATCAGCCTGGTCAACATGGTGGAACCCCAACTCTACTAAAAAAAAAAAAAAACAAGACACAAAAGTTAGCCAGGAGTGGTGGCAGGCGCCTATAATCCCAGCTACTCAGGAGGCCGAGGCAGGGAAAATTGCTTGAAGCACAGAGGCGGAGGTTGCAGTGAGCCAAGATAGCACCACTGCACTCCAGCCTGGGCAACAGAGCGAGACTCCGTCTCAAGAAAAAAAAAAAAAAAATAGAGAGATGGAGGTCTCCCTAGGCTGGTCTCAAACTCCTGGGCTCAAGCAATATTCCTGCATCAGCCTCCCAAAGTGCTGGGAGTACAGGTATGAGCCACCATGCCTGGCCCTTGGTGGTTTTGATAATGCTACTTAATCAAAGGAAGAGCTAGACTTTCTTGCAGTGTAACACCCAGATTATATGCTAAGAGGAAGCCATTCTTAGAAAAGTAAAAAGGGTGCTTGTCTTGTAGGTTCCATGAGAATCTCATAGAACCGAATGACTGACTACCTACTTGGTGGCCTTGGTGAAGTGACACTATTTTAGGGAGAAGGAGAGAATAAAGGCATTAAAGAGACCCATGGATTGAAAACACAAAGGGATCATTGGGAGCACAAAGGAAGCACGAGGGTCCTAAGGCAATATTTCTTTCTATCCTGCTTGTCCCTTCACTGCAAGAGAGGAGGCCCAAAGAGATGAGCTCAAAGGAGGTGGTGAAAGGATGGAGCTCTTAAATAGACTGCAGTGACCACTCTTGAACCTTTATCCTGGTAGGTCTTATGTCTTAGAAGACATCAGAAAGGAAAAGATCTTAACAGTCTTTTTGACTTATAAACTTGTTCACTCAATGTCTGCTAGCAAAAGATGTTAGATTCCTTACTTTCCATAGTAAAGAGTCTACAACCTTTATAACAGGATTATAAATGAATCAATTGTTCTTTAAGAAACCTCTAGTCTATGAAATTTCATACATTTATAGTCTTATCTATACAGATATAGCTTAAGTTCAGTTCCAGATCACTGCAATAAAACAAATACTGCAATGAAATGAGTCATACAAATTTTTTGGTTTGCTATTACATAAAAGAGTCATGCTTTCACTATACTATAGTCTAGTAAGTGTACAATTATAGCATTATGTCTAAAAAACACAATGTACATACCTTCATTAAAAATAATTTATTGTTAAAAATGCTAATGATTATCTGAGCCTTCAGCAAGTTGTTATCTTTTGGCAGGGGGAGAGTCTTCTCTCAACTGAGATGGCTGCTGACTGATCAGGGTGGACATTGCTGAAGGTTGGGGTGGTTGTGGCCATTTCTTAAAATAAGACCACACTGAAGTTTGCTGCATTGATTAACTCTTCCAGTCATGAAAGATTTCCTCTGTACCAGGTAATGCTGTTTTACAGTATTTCATCCACAGTAGGACTTCTTTCCAAATTGAAGCCAATGCTCTCAAACTCTACCACTGCTTCATCAACTAAGTTTACACAGTATTCTAAATCTTTTGTTGTCATTTCAACAATTTGCACAACATCTTTATCATGAATAGATTCCATCTCCAGAAACCATGTTCTTTGCTTATCTATAAGAAGCAACTTCTCATCCATTCAAGTTTTATCATGATTGCAGCAATTCAATCACTTCTCTCTCTGGCCTCCACTTCTAACTCTTGTTCTCTTGCTGTTTCCACCACATCTGCAGTTGCTTCCTCCATTGAAAGTTTTAAGCCCCTCAAAGTTATCTGTGAGGGTTGGAATAAACTTCCAAAATCCTGGAAAGGTTGATATTTTGACCTCTTTTCATGAATTATATATTTCCTTCCTTCCTTCTCCCTTCCCTTCTCTTCCCTTCATATATATATATTTCTATTTTTAGTAGACAGGGTTTCACCATGTTGTTCAGGCTGGTCTCACATTCATTTGAGGTGATCCACCTGCATCAGCCTCTCAAAGTGCTACGATTATAGGTATGAGCCACCATTCCCAGTCACAAATTTTCTTAATGGCATCTGGGATGGTGAATCCTTTCTAGAAGATTTTCAATTTACTTTTCCCAGATCCATCAGGTAAGTTACTACGTATGACAGCTATAACCTTATTAAATGTATTTCTTAAATAAGACTTGAAAGTCAAAATGACTCCTGATCTACTGGCTGCAGATTGGATGTTGTATTAGCTGGCATGGTGACAATATACATCTCCTAATATATCTCCATCAGAGCTCTTAGGTGACTAGGTGCATTGTCAAAAAGAAGTAATATTTTGAAAGGAATCTTTTTTTCTGAGCAGTAGGTCTCAACAGTGGGCAGAAAATATTCAGCAAACCATGCTGTAAACAGATGTACTGTTGTCCAGGCTTTGTTGTTCCATAAAAGAACACAAGCAGAGTAGATTTGGCATAAGGGTCCTAGGACTTTCAGGATGGTTAATGAACATTGTCTTCAACCTAAAGTCACCAGCTGTATTAACCCCTAACAAGAAAGTAAGCCTGTCCTTTGAAGTTTGGAAGCCAGACATTGACTTGTCCTCTCTAGCTATCAAAGTCCTAGATGGCATCTTCTTCCAATATAAGGCTGTTTATCTACATTTAAAATCTGTTGTTTAGGGTAGCCACCTTTATTAATTATTTTAGCTAGATCTGAAAAACTTGCTGCAGTTTCTGTATCAGCACTTGTTGCTACACCTTGCACTTTTATGTTAAGGAGGTGGCATCTCTTTCCTTAAATCTCATGAAGCAACCTCTGCTAGCTTCCGACTTCTCTTCTGCAGCTTCCATGCCTCTTTCAACCTTCACAGAATTGAAAAGAATTAGGGCCTTGCTTTGGATTAGGCTTTGGCTTAAGAGAATGTTGCGGCTGGTATGATCTTCTATCCAGACTACTCAAACTTTGCCGTATCAGCAATAAGACCGTATTACTTTCTTATTCATGTGTTGCCTGAAGTAGCACTTTTAATTTCCTTCAAGAATTTTTCCTTGCATTCATAACTTAGTCAACTGTTTTGTGCAAGAGGCGTAGCTTTCAGCCTATCTTGGCTTTCACCATGCCTTCCTCGTTAAGGTCAATTCCTTCTAGTTTTTTATTCAAAGTGAAAGATGTATGCTTCCTCCTCTCATTTGAACACTTAGGGGCCACGGTAGGGTTATTAATTGACCTAATTTCAATATTGTTGTTTCTTAAGGAAAAGGGAAGCCCAGGAGAAGGGACAGAGATGGTGGAAAGGCCAGCCGCTGGAGCAGTCAGAGCACAACATTGATCGATTAAGTTCTTCATCTTATATGAGTGCAGTTCATGGTATCCCAAAACAGTTGCAATATTAACATCAATGATTACAGATCACTGTAACAGATATAATAGTAATAATAAACTTTGAACTATTGTGATAATTACAAAAATGTGACACTGAGATACAAAGTAAGCACATGCTGTTGGAAAAATGGTGCCAGTAGAGTTGCTCAATGCAGGGTTGCCACAAACCTTCAGTTTGCAAAAAACTCAGAATCTGTGAAGTGCAATAAAGCAAAGCACGATAAAACAAGGCATGCCAGTAATAGGATGCTCATTTCCCAGACTGAAATGATGAAGAAGCTGGTAAAGTTTTTCAAATATCTGTAGGCTATTTGAAAATTACACAAAGGATACAGGCATTCCAAATAAAGTAAGTGTCATTAAGATAATGTTTAGATGGTGGTTCTGAAGGCAAAGTGGCATTTTGACAGGAAAGAAATCTTCAGAGCATTTGTTTTGCAGTTGTTATATACACTCAATGATGACTGGGAAGGATTTGTATTTTAAAATGGGTATGCAGCAGAACATAGCAATTTGCATAAGTGTCAAATGCAAATTACAGTTATCTTCAAATCCAGAAAGAAACTTATATCTAATTGTAAACATATTGCTTTAACAACAAAGTAAATGTCTTTCCTAAAGTGGCCACTAAAGCCATTTAATATTAATAACTGTAAACTAACAATGATCATAAAATAGAAAATGGAATTCAGATTGCCTTTTCAGTAAGCAGAGACAGCTGGTATCTCTATAGTAATTTAGAATTTACAAAATTATTTTCCCTATCTTGTCTTAGTCTGCATTTGTTTGTGAGGAAATATGTCCCCTTTTACAGATAAGTAAAAGGAGGTCTCACAGAGGTAAAATAACTTGCCTGAGTTCAGGTAATTTGTACGTGTATATTTGTACAACAAACAACAAATATGAGGGGTAAACCTAGGTCTCTGGAATAGAGACCTAATAGAAATGTTGTGACATTTCTATTACACAAATCTGATGCACAGGCTATAAAAATCTGAGGGGAGAAAATAAAAGCTTTGAAAGCATGGCTGTAGCTGCAGAAAATGGGCTGAGACCTTGAGATAAGGCATGGGTTACCTATGATATTTATTTATTTATTTATTTTATTTGTGAGACAAGATTCGCTCTTGTCGCCCAGGCTGGAGTGCAATGGTGCAATCTCGGCTCACTGCAACCTCTGCCTCTCAGGTTCAAGTGATTCTCTTGCCTCAGCCTCCCGAGTAGCTGGGATTACAGGCACCCACAACCATGCGTGGCTAATTTTCATATTTTTAGTAGAGATGGGACTTCACCATGTTGGCCAGGCTGGTCTTGAATTCCTGACCTCAGGTGATCCGCCCACCTTGGCTTCCCAAAGTGCTGGGATTACAGGTGTGAGCCATCGTGCCTGGCCTTGCTTTTTAAATACCTTAAGTAAATAGGTATGCTTACATTTAATATCAGTTCTGAAAGCAGAGCTTCAGGGTCTCTACCAAGTATAAGGGAAATTCAACCTTGGCATTATGAGCTAAATTACGTTTCCCCAAATTTCATGCTGAAGCCCTAACCCCTGGTACCTTAGAATGTGACTGTATTTGGACACAAGGCCTTTAAAGAGGTGATTAAGTTAAATGACACCTTAGGGTGGTCTCTAATCCAATCTGACTGGTGTCCTTATAAGAAGAGGAAATTTGGACACACGCAGAGGAAAGGCCATGTGAAGATACAGGGAGAAGGTGATCATCTGAAAACCAGGGAGAGAGGCCTCAGGAACAATCTAAACTTCTGACACCTTGATCTTGGACTTCTAGCTTTTAGAACTGTGAAAAAATTAATTTCTGTTGTTTAAGCTACATGGTCAGTGGTACTTTGTTATGGTAGTCCTAAAACACTCTTATACTTACTAATAGATAACAATAAAGAAACTGATATGGGTACCTATTCTTTCAACATGATAACAATGATAGCCATGGTTAACATTCGTTGAGTGCTTACTATGCACTAGGGAATAGTCTAAGGGTATGTACTAAACCCTTAAATTCTGACCACAATTCTGTGAGGTAAAAATACTCTTTATTATTCCTGAATTACATATGAAGAAACTAAGACATAGCGAGACTAAATAATTTGCACAAAATGTTTAGCCAATATTTGAATCTAAAGTCTGGCAATGAAAATGGCCACTAAGGGACATTCACTGAACTTAATAAAAATATGAAGTCCTAGAAATTGAACATTCATTTTGATTGATAGTGTTTTATTACAGACCAGATACCATTACTGACTGAACATCTTCTATTGTTGGATCCACACTAGTAGACACTTTCATATGCTATGCCGTGTGAAATCATAGTCATTCTAGAAAGGCACATATTATTCTCTTTTGTTCTTATGGATGAGGACATTGACTCTCAGATGGACAAAATCAGTTTCCCAACATCAGAAGTGGCAAAAGAAACAAAACAAATATTAAGCTCTGGTGTATCTGAATCCCAAAAAATAACATATTTTTCTACAGTATATATATTCCTATTGTGTTAAACAACAATAGTTGAAGTGATACAGTTGAAAAATAAATATAAATTATTCTGGAAGAGATTTCATTTCTGTGCATGTATTTCACAGTGTTTAGACATACTCCAAAGCATGAAAGGTCAGAGGGTGAAAACGTAACCTGAGTTTTCCTTGTTTTGAATAATATTGTGTATTGAGGCAAGGACTAGTTTTCTACCATGCTTTAACCTCTTCATCATGAACAAAGAGTGAACCTCAACTGTGTGATTTTTGGCTAAGGGCACTTTTAAGTCAAGTCTTTCACATATTCCCAATAGATTTTGTAAAGAATGCTGGGGACCAATTTTTAAATGGAACATCTTGAACAAATTACAGCAAAGGAAATTTTGAGGCCTTGATAATTTAAGTGTTATTTTTACTACTAATGTGAATTCAACCCTAGCAAATTAAAACAGGAAGAATTAATTGGATATGCAAATGAGATTATTCAGTATATAAATCTAATTACATACCAATTTGCTTTAACAGCATGAAAAAAGAATAAATTGTTCTATGTAAATTGATTGTCTTAAATAACCACCTGTAGCCCCGCAAAAATTGTCTTGGAAAAGCTATATCGTAAGTGCAGACGTCTAAGTTAATAACATCATGTTCTTCACAGATCTTGTCACAAGAACCTCTTTACAATGAAATTTGCTTATACTCCTGATGTACAATAAGGTATTATCAGGTTTCTGGAACATAAGGAAATATGTCACTAACTGGCTTTTTTTCTCCCCAGAGCACAATAGATTGATAAGACATGTTGATTTTTGAAACACTTAATGCTTTCACACAGACTAGACTTGAAGTCTGAGCAATTTTCATGTCTGAAAAATAAGAGAAAGAGATGGGTAAAGTGTGCCAGTCTTTGTTAATTTGGATGTAGCACTCAAATCGATTTAATCAAATGCTTTTGGTACAATCAAGCAATGCTCCTCCACCACCCATCTTTAAACTTTTTTTCTTTGCCACTTAGTTTAGGCAAATAAGTTTTGAATATTTAACTGGGAAAGGAGGCATTAATTCATGAAATCTGTGTCTTGGGAACAAGCAGAATAATACTAGATGCTTACAAAATACAAGATAAGCGGTTAGTTGCTTTTCTTGACATCAGTTAGAGTCACTGCGTTTATCTCTAGATGCAACCCTAACATACACTTCAAACAGACATATTAATCTAGTATACTCAGGGTTAGCCACACAAAGCTTGGGTTCATTTTCAATGATTCTTGGTCAGAGAGCCCAAATGTCCTAGTTTCTGTGACTCTCCTATAGACAGACTATATAGGGCATGGTGAGTTAAATCCATGGATTCACTTAGGAAATCCAGTTCTACTACAGTCTTGTGCTCTCAGGTTTAGACAGAGGTATTTTGCAGAAAAAAGGATGGATAAAGTATGCATCTGAATTGAGTGATGGATAGACAGGCAGAGAGATAGAGGGTAAAGCAAGGCAAGACAGACATCATCATCTCCCTTTTCCGTCAGCATTCATTCTTGGCTCTGAGACTCAAGAGAGTTTCTGAAAGGAGATCATGGTGAAATATGGTGAAAGTGTTAGAAACCTAGATGCATGGAGCTTGTGATAATGAAGGCTATGGGCAATTTATCCAAAAGAAATGTTTCTTCTACTTTATTATGAGAGCAAGTGTCACTAGACACATTCTCAGTATCTAAAATAAAACTCAGCAATGGGAGCTGTTACTATTATTGAGAACATCTATGACCAAGTTGCTTTCCCTTTGGAAGACCCTTAAGACTTGCCTGTAGGGGCTTCCTTATCTACTCTTCCCTACCTGGCAAGGAAGAACACAGACTGGGGAGCAGGATATAGGGACAGATGCCCTGGCTCTATGTTTGTGCTCTTAGGCAATAGTAAATGGAATCATAAGGAGGAATGGGAGTTACTTACAGTGTCTTGGCATGAACCTGAGAACCTGAAATCAACACCAGTCAGACTGTGGCCTTAATCTGAGTAAAATGGAAGACATAGTAGGGTGATCAGATACCAGGAGAAAATGGGTTTAAATCTGATGAGAACAAATAAATTTGAATGAAAGGGAGGAAGCAGCTTCCAGAGAAGCTATGAAGTATAGCTGTGGCAGCTTTATATAGGGTGCCTGTAACCTCACATATAGGGAGTCAGGGACCCTTTGAAAGAGAAACTAAAGCAACAGGGTGGTCTCAGTCTACTCTTTGTAATGTAGCTCCTAACATACAAACCAGAATGGTGACTTATCACATCACCACTTTTATTTCCTTTACAGCTCCTATCACTATCTGAAAATATGCCACTGATGTTGGCTTATGTGTCTTTTCCAGTTGAAAGGTAATCAGGGATTCCTTACCTGTATTTTTACTGCTATGTCCTCAGCATCTCACACAGTTTTGTTATTGTAGAAGATCTATACATGTGCAGTAATGCAGAAGATGCACATGCACACAAGTCACTAGACCAGTGAACATCGTTCAATAAGAGCTTTCTGGCCAGGTGCTGTGGCTCAGGCCGGTAATCCAGCACTTTGGGAGACTGAGGCAGGTGGATCATTGAGGCCAGGAGTTCGAGACCAGCCTGGCCAACATGATGAAACCTCGCCTCTACTAAAAATACAAAAATTAGCCAGGTGTGGTGGTGGGCACCTGTAGTCGCAGCCACTCTGGAGGCTGAAGCATGAAAACTGCTTGAACACGGGAGGCAGAAGTTACAGTGAGCTGAGATAGCACCACTGCACTCTAGCCTGGGAGACAGAGAGAGACTCCATCTCGAACAAATAAACAAACAAAGAAACAAAAAGCTTTCTAAGAGCAAATCACCATGAGGTCACTTGAGAAGAGATTAATACATAAGATAAAAGGGGCTCCATAGAGATGATAGAGTTTAGCGTGCATTGTTTAAGCCCTTCCTTTGTGGCAGGGGCTGTGCATAATGTTTTAAAAAGATTATTTCAATACAGCCTTATGTCTGCCCTAGGAGGTATATTTTATTACCATCACCACTGCACTGAAAAGGACATTGGGGTTTAGAATGGTTAGGTCACTTGCATCAAATCACACAGCCTATCTGTTGGTAGATTTTGAATTGAGACCCAAACAATGAGAACAAAATATGCCCCCTGGGTCTTGAGGGGCAAAGTTTCAACAAATGGAGATGAGTGAGGAAGGAATAGCAGGAACAGACAGAAGGACAGAAAAATGTAAGTATCTATCTTTTAAGTGCAGAAATAGATATATGTGTGATCACTGAGAAGGAGAGACATTAAGGAGGGGATTTATCAAACACAGGGAAGCTACACATATTAGATTTGGCTATAATACCAATATACACAAGAATGTATATGTATACCCGTTTCTGTATACACATACATGTATATGTGTACACACATATACAAAAATATGGTCAGGCTAGCAGGCAATGGCACTAAAGACATGTGATTGTGATATACTTTATATAATTTACATTGTTTAATAGAGGAAGGAGAGTTTAATGGTTAATATCGGGTGTCAACTTGATTGGACTGAATGATGCAAAGTATTGTTCCTGGCTATGTCTGTGAGGGTGTTGCCAAAGGAGATTAACATTTGAGTCAGTGGACTGGGAAAGGCAGACCCACCCTCAATCTGGGTGGGCACCACCGTCTAATCAGCTGCAGTGCAGCCAGAATAAAAGCAGGTAGAGTGTAGAAAGACCAAACTAGCTTAATCTCCCGCCCTACATTGTTCTTCCGTGCTGGATGCTTCCTGCCTTCAAACATTGTACTCCAGGTTCTACGCTTGGACCTTCAACCACAGACTGAAGGCTGCACTGTCGGCTTCCCTACATTTGAGGTTTTGGGATTTGGAGTGGCTTCCTTGCTCCGCATCCTGCAGACAGCCTATTGTGGGACCTCATCTTGTGATCATGTGAGTTAGTGCTCCTTAATAAACTCTCGCTTATACATGCATCTATCCTATTAGTTCTGTCCCTCTCGAGAACCCTGACTAATACGGAGGGGTCTTCCTTCCGCACGTTTTCATGAAATACTTTGAGATTCACCAAAGTTAAGGTGTAAAAGAAGTACAGACATAATTAAGTATGTAACTCAATATGATATAAAAATGGCTTGCAATCTGACTGGTTTTAAAAATTGCATCTGTCAATACAGGCTATGATAGAATTCTAGTTTCTAGGCAATTTTCCTTTCTGGCATCAATCAGCTCTGGCAAAACAGCAAAGAACAAAATTTTAAAAATTCACCTCCATGATACCACATTGCATTGTAATTCATTGTGCTGCAAAGCTTTGCCACAGTTTGGGGGGATATTTAAAGTAATGATATATAACCAGGGTCATTGTGAAGATGGTGCACAAACACATCCACTGAACAAACAATGTGAAGCAGTCGACAATAAGACAGAAAATGTTGGCAGTGGGAGGGAATCAAGTTGATGAACTTGTCATTCTCCACTGGAGAATTTATTTGCATTTAGTTGACTTATAAGATTGCTTAAATGAGGCATTTCCTGCAGTTATGAGGAATAAAATAATGTAGATGTTTTAATGCCAAGGCTGATTCCTGGACAATTTAAGTGTTTCCTGCTTTCACATCTGCAAAAAATGTGAATAATATGTACTCCCTGGGAAGTGTCAACAGAATGTACACCAATCATTTCAAATCTATTTACAGATAAATTCAATACAGTTTTTTTTTTTATACTCACATGTCACACTAGAAGCACTTATAATAATTAATGGAGCAATTTGCAAAGGCCAAGCATATGACAGCATTTAATTCTATCCATCATTAAAATTTAATGCGTTTGGTGCATTTCCTTTTTAAAAAACATATAGTTGAAGTTGTATATCGCATTAATTTTGAGGGTATTAAATACACTGACTTTTAAAGGGAGATCTGGCAGAATTTGTCTTAGTTTCATACCAAGGCACAATTGAGAAATCAAGGAAAGACTTTATGACCTCCCTCCAATTTTTTCCTCTTCCTGTTAATCATCCTTATTCTCTTCCCCTCTTATCCTCTGTCCAGCACTCTGATGCTGCCTCCTTCAGAGAGAAAAGTGACCTGACAAATGTGACACATTTAAAAAGAGGTCTTGATTAGAACCTCTAATCCTAGGAATAGCTGTATTGTTAGAAGGGACTCTCTGGTTCCAAAGTCAACTAGCTATAAAGGAATTATCACAGGGGTATAAAATTTGTCATCAAGGACTGAATAGTGATGTTAGTATTTCTGATCATAGACCTTCCTCATACAAAGTGTGTATGTACACGTGTGTGTGAAAGGTATATTTGTGCATATATATATACACACATACACTCACTAGATATTAAAGAGCTGTTCTTGTGTCCAGTTATTTAGCTCACAGTCACTATTTAGCTTTGTAAGTGTTCCCATTACCCAATCATGCTTTTCTTAAAGAACTACATCAGGTAACCACCGATTCTTTACTACATTTCCCCCCTTGTGTATCTTATTCTTTCCATCAAGTCACCATTTCCTCATTATATAATCCCTGGTAGACATATTTCTGTATAAAAACTATGTGTCTACTTTTGGTAGAAAGTCTTATTCCTTCCATGCTAACCCATAAATAGCCTTACAAAATCTCTGAATATAGAAATATATAAAAAGCACTACATTGTTAGAGTACAGTTTTTGATTTGTTGTTTCAACAGCAGTTTTCATGCATAATATGTCGGTGTTTGCTTTCGTTACTCAATTTAAACGCTTCAACTTGTCATACTTTACTACAATGTAATGAATTTCTCCAACATTGCCATTTGAGAGCTTAGAAAGCTCGCATGAAAAGCAAAGCAATGTCAGATTATTCTCTTGCTCATTTCTAATCCTTTAGCCCTCAGCTACATCCCCTTTAAGTCAGACAAAAACAGATTTTGTTTTACATATAAAAGTTGATGATTTTCACTGTATTTTTGGTTCATTGAATTCAATTAACTAAATTCGTTAAAACCCAAGTGTGTATTATGTGCCTTTTCGACAGTTCTAGCTCTAGCAAGGCGAAAAGGGGTGGAGGTCAGATAGCTTAGTTTTTCCTTAAGCTATTACAAAAAATATGTCCAAACAACCAGTCAATTCAGTCAAGCATTCAACCATTTGGCTTTATCTGTACAAGGCCAGATAGCTGGTGAGATTTTCTTTTCCCTTCTGTATTTCAACCTTTTATAGAAATAGCAGTAGTAACAAAACCCCAACTCAACAAAACACAAATGTGTTAAATATTTTCCAAATAAATTTATTTCAAAGAAAAATTCATTCATTTTATAAATATGCATCAAGTACCCGCTGTGTGCCAGGCACTGTTCTCAAGGAATAAAACAGAGATGCGTGCCCTTGAAGAATTTATTAAAAATATAATAAGCAAAATATATAGTGTGTTGGAAGTTTATAAATGTTACCAAAAAAAGAAAAAGTGGAACAGGATAAGGGAGCTCCATGAATGTGGAGGGAAGTGCATAAGATGTAGTAGGAAATAGGTGTTTAGAATAGCTTCATTAAGAGGGTGAGGTCTGAGCAAATTTTTGAGGAAGAGATGGAGTTGGGCAAGCACTGATCTGAGGGAGCAGTAGACCATAGCCTGATGGTAGGTACAAGCCTAGCATGTTAACAGGTGGGGCAGGGCACCAGTGGAACTAGGACAGAATTAAATAGGAACAGAAGAAAATACCGTAGAATAGAATTAGGAAGAGAAGAGTTAGACAGTTGTGGAGGGATGCAGTGCAGGTTACACATGACAGGATAAGAGAAGGACTTTGGCTTTGCTCTGAGTAAAATGGAGAGTCAATGAAAGTTTTTGAAGAAAAAAAAAAGAATGTTGTGTTCTGATTTACTTTTTAAAAGAATCACTCTGATAGCTGTGTTGAGAATAGAGTGTAGGAGGAAAGGGGGAAAGCAGAGAGACCAAATTGTAAAATAGATTGTAGGGAGTAAAAGGCAGACCAATGAGGAGGGTATTTTAATATTCCAGAAGAAAGATGCTTGCTGGTGCATCAGACCAGAATGGTAGCATGGAAGGTGCTGAGCACTAATAGTTGGGTTCTGAATACATTTTAAAGGTAAAGCCACATATTGTCTGAGGGACATGAGAGAAAGCAAATAGTTTCAAAAGAATTTAAGGTTTTGGTCTGAACAATGAAAAAGATGAAGTTGTCATCATCTGAAATGGGGACATGTGCAGGTGAAACGGGTTTGGGGGAGAAAAAGAGGAGGTCAGGTCAAGAAGTTGACTTTGAGATGTCTATTAGTTATCACACTGTATATGTCTAGCTAAATGGTTTCATCAACACTATGAGTTTTCATATAAAGAAATTCACTCTGATACAGTTTTTGAGTTGTGAATATAATTAAAATAGGTAAGTATCAAAGTTTATTGATTATTGCAGCTTTAAAAAAGCTAATGACTGAACATGTGTCAGAAAGTAAAAAAAGAAAAAAAGATAAATGTTTCTTCACTTCAGAAATCTTCAATTTGTAAACCGCAACTTTATAATACAAATAAAATTCTAGTGACATTTTAAGGGCTTAAAAAGGTTTAAGGCATTTTCACATCCTACTGAAAGGGAAACCTTTTATTGCTACAGCTGTGGCAGGGACAGGGGCACAACATTGAATCACATGAAACCAGGAGTTTGAAGGTGAGGCTGGAAACAGAGAAGGGCTATTACCAAGGATCCAAAAGAGCACTGACAGGTTTAAAAAATCTGCACAGAGTCATGAATCTGAAGCCATGTGAGAATGGGCATTAAGGGAGAAGTTAATGGAAAAATTTTTCCAATAAGGTGGAAGTTAAACTCAAGCAAGAGGAGAACAATAATGATCACTTGTTAAATTCCTATAATGTGTTATGCTGTGCTTGGCAGTTTATACATGCAATTCATTAAAGACCTATCATTTATCCACCTCTATTGTAGAGGCACAATTTATAAGTGAATGAATTAGCAATTTGCCCACAGTTACAAGTTTAAAAGCAAAATGGATTCTGATTCCAGGTATGGCTTCCAAATTCTGGCTTTTTAAAAACTGCAAACCATGATCAAAGTTAGATTAGGCATTCAATGAAGAGTCAATCAAGGGAAGCGTCTGTAATTGGAAGTTAGAAATTTAGAAAATACATTTAGGCAAGGGTAGGCATGAGTATTAGATGACAGGTCTGGGGGACATCAGAGGTTAGGCAGATAACCCAATGTGTCACATGTATGGAGACAACTATAGTAAAACATACAGGCTAATGCACAAGAATCACGGATTTATAAGAGTTAAATAAGCAGGGCAGTAATAATCAAGAGGATGAATTCAAATCCCAAGAGACATAGACAGCAGAGGTACCTTCAAAGCTCAATGATGTTTTTTGTTGAGGCAGGGATCAATCATAGGGTGATATATTTGGGCCTCTGCATTGCACAACCTGAAGAACAGCAACTGAAGTGTGTGTACACTGCTTGTTTCAGAGATAAGGCAAAGGAGGACTCTTCATCAAATGCCTAATCTAACTTTGATCATTGTTTGCAGTTTCAAAAAAGCCAGAATTTGGAAGCCATACCTGGAATCAGAATCCATTTTGCTTTTAAACTTGTAACTATGGGCAAGTTTCTAATTCCTTCACTTATATAAATTGTAATTCTACAATTAGCTTATTTATAAAAATGTTTTAAACACCTTGTGTATGTAAAGAAAATGGAGGCCAGGAGCGGTGGCTCAGGGCTGTAATCCTAGCACTTTGAAAAGCCAAAGCAGGCAGATCACTTGAGCCCAGGAGCTCAAGAACAGCCTGGCCAACCCTGTCTCTACTAAAAATATAAAAATTAGCCAGGCATGGTGCTGCATACTTGTAGTCCCAGCTACTAGGAAGGTTGAGTTGGGAGGATCACCTGAGTCTGGGAAGTTAAGGTTGCAGTAAGCTGAGATCATGCCACTCACTGCAATCCAGACTAGGTGACAGAGTGGGACACTATCTCAAGAAAAAAAGAAAAAGAGAAAAGGAAGGAAGGAAGGAAGGAAGGAAGAAAAGAAAGAAAAGAAGAAGGAGGAAGGAAGGAAGGAAGAGAGGGAGGGAAAGAAGAAAATGGAAACTATGCACTATAATTACAAATAATTAAAAATTGATATAGAGATGTATATGAAAGAATATTATCAATTCTAAAGCCATTGCTTTTGAGATAGTTAATACTGTTTTGTCCTTCAGCAGCAAATACATCTAAATGACTAGAAAACAGTCTTCATAAAATTTGATGCTTATAAAAATTTATCTACCTCTATTGGTAGATAATTGGTGTTTGTAATTTTGTTAGAATTTTATAAGCTTATTTGGACTTCACTGTTCATATTAGGAGTGGGGATACAGTTATAAGTAATAAACAGACATGAGTTTAAGTTGGGAAGTTTGGAGATTATCCAATAAAAAATGCATTAAGGACTTTTCTTTATTTTCTAAAACACTTTAATTCCAGATGCATTTATTAACTCAGATAATTTAAAGAATAGAGATACATAATTCCTGGGTTTCTTTTTTTTCCTCTCTGAGGTGAGCAGATTGTAGGTCTCAGACTTCCATAAAATGATTACACAGCCTCTATAGGCAATAAATATTCTATCTTCTATGTCTAATTTAAATAAGCATAATTAATGTTGCTCAACAGTAACAGAGGGGCCAAAGAAGAGAGGGGATGAAGTACATTCTGATGCCCGATGATGTAAACTTTTGAGAGTATGTGGAATTACCTCTATTCTCCTCCTCCTCCTAATAGGTGGTGGCAGCTTTTCTTACCAATACCAAAATGCCAAGGGTTTGGGGTTTGATCTAGGTTCTGCTTTTCACTGGAGAAAGCCAATCACTGGGATAAGTATTGCCAGGGAGGAAGGTTTTAATCAGCTTCTGCAGCCAATGAGATGGGAGATCAGTCTCCAATTTGTCTTTCTCATCAACTAAAATTAGGGGTTTATACAGCAGGGAAGAAAAGTAACCATGTGTGGGAAAACAGGAATTAGGGAGGGGTAAGGAAGAGAAGTTGGTCAACAGGAAGCAGGTGCTCGGTTGGGCAATAATGATGCCTGAGAGGTCTGGTGTCTCATTGTCTAGAGGTGGTGATCTGGTAAGTTTCCGTTCCTTGATACTACCCGGGAGACCTGATGGTTGGTTTCCTGAGAAAGGAACTCAACAAATGTAACTTTCTCAAGTTTTAAGACTGGGAGGGTCAATGTGTATGTTAAAGAAACCATAAACATCAGTGCTATGGGACAATCTGGCCAGTTTCACTTTCATCAAGATCCAAGAGCAAGCTCTGAACATGGCCAGAAAAAGCCAGAAGAGGCAATGAGCAGGGCGGATGCTGGGCGGTAACCTTCAACTAACACGGCCTTCTGTGGGCGCATGCAAGGAGCCCGTGTGACAGCTTCCAAAAATAACTGACGGACAAAGGAACAGAAAATTGGGATCTAGTTACTCCATGGTGAAGGAGCCACTAGACATGGGGGATAGAGATGCATGAATGTGTATGTAGATATGCACAAACAGTACCTGTTTTACTCACAGATTTTTCACTTTCAAATTACAGTTAAATGGGAGATAAGACATGGCTAAAATTGTTAATAGAGGAAAAAGTGTGAGAACCAGAAAAATGAAGAGAAAATCCTTTCATTTCCAATTACCGTTTGGTATCTCAGTATCTCACACTGTCCTTTTTTGACTTTACTTTTATCTTTCTCTGGAGATGGTCAGATTGACCCATCAAATGTAACAGGCTATTTTTCTAGGAGATATAGAGGGAAAAGAATTTTAACAGTTATCCAGAGTGGTGGCATTGAACAGGTGGGTAGAGAGTGAATAGGTTTCAGTTTAAGTGTAATACAGCAACATCACTCAACTAGAAAAAAAAAAATCGATGAAAACTTACAAATTCCCCTAGATGGTTCAGAGATATCTGTCTTGCTGATCCTATGTTTAGTTACTACACGAAATGAATCCCTTCAATAACTGAGTGGCACATGCCAGGTCTTTCTACTAAGAATAAAATCTTCACCCCAATACTGGAATTCTTTTGTTAGATTTCAAGTGGTGAATGTATGCAATTATTTATAGAATTTTTTATTTTATTGTTATTTTTTGAGATGGAGTCTCGCTCTGTCACCCAGGCTGGAGTACAGTGGTGCAATTTCGGGTCACTGCAACCTCTGCCTCCCGGGTTCAAGTGATTCTCCTACCTCAGCCTCCTGAGTAGCTGGGACTACAGGTGCATGCCACCACGCCCAGCTAATATATATGTAATTTTTTTTTTCTGTATGTTTAGTAGAGATGAGTTTTCACCGCGTTAGCCAGGATAGTCTTGGTCTCCTGGCCTCATGACCCACCCACCTCGGCCTCCCATAGTGCTGGGATTACAGGTCTGAGCCACTGCACCCCGTCCTAGAATTTTTCAAGAACTAATAGCCTTCTTTAGTTTCCTACACAAAACTATTATAGCATTTCATAAGTTCTGAAAGAGCATTTTTAGGAAGGAATGCTTATTTGCTATATTAAACAAATATCACCACATACACAAATATTTTCTGCTACTTAAGAGAATTTTTAAAAAAGTGTAATTCTCCAGCATTGAGACTTTAAGCAGTGTTTGCATTATAGACTAGTTCAAGTGGAGTAGTGTCTAAGAGAAAATACCACAGACTGAATGTTAAGATATTTATACATATAGGCTAATACATTTTTCATTTAACTACAGAGTGGAAGCTAATACATTTGTGTAGTGAAATTAATACATTTTTCATTACTTAAATGCATAGTAGATAGTTCCAGAGTTACTAATGAATTTACATGAGATCCTCCAAAGAACTCAGAAACAATTTAAATTGTTTCCCAACCACTATGTTCATCTGTTCTTGTAAGGGATAGGATATCATTTGTAGAGAGTAGGCAAGCGTTTCTTCATCTACAATATCAACAGTGTTGAAAGGTAATGGAACTTAAAGTAGAAAACAGAAAATGCGTGTTTCCACTATACTACTTTACTCTCAGTATCCCATTTCTTCCTTTTATTTCCTGACAAGTGACGAGCAAATGCTTTTCTTCCTTTTTCTCCTTCTTAACAGGAGGTAGATTTTGAGGTCAAGAGCAAAGACCAAGTGACTTTCTGAATTAACCTCATGCCAGCAAGGTTATGAACACAGTGCTTCTGCTTTCTTAAAGACTTTTACAGGCGGCAGACTACTGTGAGTGTGGAGAGGATATTTTGGATCTAGCTGTTTTTGTGATTGCATTATCATCACTAATAAAATAGACATTAAAGATGTCTTTAGAAATATTCTCACCTAATTAAAAGATCTACTACATTTTCACAATGGATTTAAGCCCCAAATCAAGGTTGACTTTCTGTATAAACATGAGAAACTGATGTGTTTATGGACCCAAAGTTGGCCATGCTGAAATCCTCACAATTTAAAATCAGACAATGTGTTGACATCTCTGTTTATTAAATATGTACAGGAGCAGAATTCGGAGGCATAGCACTGAATGTAACTAATGAAGTGTGATAAAGGGTTTTAGGAGTTTATCTGTTCCTAAAATTTTCTTGATTAATTCAGTGCCTAGCCAGCAGTCAAGGGCAGTGATTGTTCTGCACTCTGAATGAGGGCATCACTTATGTTGTGTTTTATGTGAACAGTGCTCCCAGCTGTTGCAGCCTTCGTGGGGCTATAGCTAAGGTTTGCATAACTGGACTCCTATGTACAAATGGCTGATGATTTCTCTACCTTAAATAATTCTTTGGAATATAGAAACAACACGGAGAAGAATATTTATAAAAATCAACTTGAAGCAAAAGGTAGATAGTGTACAACTTTAGATTGTATATATAATTTATCTATGTTATAATTAGATATTATATAAATGTATATATAAATTATATATACAAAATATAAATTATATATACTATTACTTGTAATTTTTCAATCAACATTTCTTTTTTTTTTTTTTTGAGAGTCCTGCTCTGTCACCCAGGCTGGAGTGCACTGGCCAGATCTCAGCTCACTGCAAGCTCCGCCTCCCGGGTTTACGCCATTCTCCTGCCTCAGCCTCCTGAGTAGCTGGGACTACAGGTGCCTGCCACCTTGCCCAGCTAGTTTTTTGTATTTTTTAGTAGAGACGGGGTTTCACCGTGTTAGCCAGGATGGTCTCGATCTCCTGACCCTGTGATCCTCCCGTCTTGGCCTCCCAAAGTGCTGGGATTACAGGCTTGAGCCACCGCGCCCAGCCTCAATCAACATTTCTTAAGGAAAATGCAAAGCTAGATGGTTAAAAGCATTTGAGGTCTTTAAATCCTGATTTTGGCATTCACTGGCAGGGCGACCCTGGGGAATTTACTCAGCTTTTCTGAGGCACATTTGAGCTTCATCACTTATAACACAAAGACAGTGATGACATATACCTTGTGCAGTGTCATGAGAATTATTAAGTGCAGAGTTAATGCAATGTGGCTGGCATACAGTAAGTGCTAAAGAAATGTGAAGTCTTTATCTCTACTTGGTACAATATTTTGGCACCACTGGTGAATTTAACTTATGTGAGTTAAATCACACCCTAAGAGCTCAAGGATAATGCTGTTCTGGGTTTTCTCAATGAAAACGCTATGCCCCACAGCGAGCATGAGAAGCATAAATGTGAAACTCTTTGAGTACGTCTTGATCTCTTCATGCCTCTCAATGCCATGTTGAGTGTAATTCTGGTGTATGAAAGAATACAGTTTACATACAACACGACCCCTGAGGATAGGAAAAGTCCTTTATCTAATGCTCAACTGAAAAACAGCCATTTTTTCCAGTGTTATGAAGAAATTCAGAAGCTTTAGGTTTACCGAAATGCAATATGTCAGTCTCCAACATGGGCTTTACCTAAAAGGTTTTGAAAACCAATTTTGTCTATGCACAGTTTGCAGAAATGAGACTCTAAATAAGATATGACTGCACTAGGTAGAAAATGTACCAGATGAGCAGTAGGGGAATTAAACAATTAGCAAAATACAGTCTCTGTCTTTTAAGAGATTGCAGATCAGGAGAGAGGTAAACAAAGTGTGGCTGCAGAAGATATATACATATATACACACACACACAGACACAGACGTGTGTGTGTGTGTGTGTGTGTGTATGTATGTTTTGAGACAGGGTCTTGCTCTGTCCCCCACAGTGAAGTGCAGTGATGCAGTCATGGTTCACTACAGCCCTGAACTCCTTTTGCTCAAGCAATCCTCTCACTTCAGCCTGCTGAGTGCATAGGATTACAAGTGCACACCACCATGCCCAGCTAAATTTTTAATTTGTTTTTTGTTTTGTTTTGTTTTGTTTTTTTTGTAGAGATAGGGTCTCCCTATGTTGCCCAAGCTGGTTTTGAACTCTTGGGTTTAAGCGATTTTCCCACCTTGGCCTCCTGAAGCTCTAGGTTTACAGGTGTGAGCCACCATGCCTGGCCAGAAATGATTTATAATACTGCATGAATTTTGAACCCTTACTTACTTGGTTTGAATTTTACTTTACTTAAGGCATCTTTGTTAACTTGACTTCTGTTTCTTCAAATTAAAAAAAAAAAAAAATTAAAATTATTTACATATGAAGCCCTTAATACAGCACCTGGTACCTTATCAAAACTATGATCACTGGGACTTGAAAATTGGTATAGAACCAGATGGTGGACAGGACTGAACCAGTCTCAGGCTCTGAATGGTACTGGGGATGAGTGATGGGTCTTGTATAGTACATGGTAACTCTTAAGGGGTATTTTGTTTTCATTGTATTATGTATTGTTTTTAACGTCAAATTTGCTTTCTTCTTCTAGTGCATATGAACATCCAGCTAATCTCTGGGGGTAACTAAATCATTTGTGAGGTTCACTAACGGAAGCATTCTGTTAACTGCATATGGCTATTACATAATAAATGAAGCCTTTCGAAACTAAGTATTCGTCACAATAACCCATCACACTATATGGATTTTAACCTTAGAGTAACTACTTTCCTTTTTCCCCCTCAAGCTAATTTCCTGACCTAGCGACCTTTGCTTTCTAGCAGTCAGAAATAACAAATATGGAAATAAAGCATTAAGCACTGCATCAGGGCTATTACTCTTAGAAAACATTGTTAAGACTTAATTTCTGGAGAACAGATGAGAGATTTCGCCTTATAATATACTCCCACGTCCACCAATATAGATTGAGATCTGATGGGAATGAAAGAAAATTTTTATAACTTAGTCAACTGATTATAAGTTGAGGTTTGGTAAGATGCAAATAAAATACACATTTTGAATGAACTGAAAATTTACTTGATCAAGTACAGACAATGTCTTTACACAGGTAAATCTTTAAAGCTAATAAGACTTCTGTATTATGAATATTTACATAATTTTAAATTTTACACATTTTTTAAAAAGGAATGCTACTCAACAAATCCTAGTATTCCTAAAATTTTATTAAACACATAGTACACACATACACACAAACACACACACACACACACACACACACACACACACATATTCCCTTAATAAATAGACAGGGATATCCCATACTAATTCCTCTCAAATTTTACTATAATTTCAGAGAAAAAGATTGAACAATATTAAGTTATAGTTTCTCAGCATTATTTATGATTCATGTACTAATAAGAAATGGGACTGTATTGGGCTTGTCAAGCCAACAGGTAACATAAAGCAGTGGTCAGCAAACTTTTTCCTTAAGTATATGTTTTAGTAACATAGACATATAGATTGTAAATATTTTAGATTCAGATTCTTTGTTTGTTTTGAGACAGGGTCTCACTCTGTCACCCAGGCTGGACTGCAGTGGCAAGATCTTGGCTCACTGCAACCTCTGACTCCCAGGTTCAAGTGATTCTCCCACTTCAGCCTCCCAAGTAGCTGGGACTACAGTTGTGTGCCACCATGCCCGGCTAATTTTTGTTGTATTTTTTGGCAGAGATGGAGTTTCACCATGTTGGCCAGGCTGGTCTCGAACTCCTGACCTCAAGTGATCCACCAGCCTTGGCCTCCCAAAGTGCTGAGATTAAAGGAATGAGCCACTGCACACAGCCTTCAGATGGTTTGGTGGCTTTTTTGCTCGTTTACAACTTCTCAATGCTGTTATTGTCGTGTGATAACAGTCCTATATAACACATAAACCAGTGAGTATGGTTGTGTGTTCCAGTGAAACTTCATTTACAAAAGCAGGTAGAGAGGCAGATTCGGCTCAGGGTCCTACTTTTCTGACTTCAGGCAGAGAGAAATAACTTTGCAGAGGATGAAAGTTACCTTAACAAGAAACAGAGAAACTCCTCAAATTGAGTTTCTGCGGCAGGTGGGGCTGGCAGGAAATGTCCATGGATTAATATTAGTTTGTGGCATAACTGATTCCAGAGTATCATGAACTCTCTAGTAATCTACAAGATTCCCCTTTAGAAAACAAACAAACAACAGCAACAACAAACAATAACACAGCATCAGTGCAAGCAGGCATCACGCATTATACAGTCAACCAATGTTGATTATGACAAAAGCTAGAGAGATGTATCAGGAATATTAGTGGCCTAAAGAACAACCATGAACTGTGGAAAACTAAGGAAGCTGGTGCTAAAACTTAGGCTTTCTATTTTCTTATAAAGTCATGTCACCAGCCTCCAAGGCTAGTGCACCCCCAGCAAGGACCAGATGTCAGTCTGTGAACCTAGAATGGGAAGGAACAGGGTTAAAATTCTTCACTAGAAAATAGAAAATCAAATTCAGAAACCAAGTGGTGATCACCGGACTTGGGAAAATTGAATATTTGAAAAATATTTATTTTAAAATTAGATGCTGCATTAGTCTGCTCAAGGCTGCCATGGCAGAATTCCACCGAGTGGGTTGCTTAAACAACAGAAATTTATTTTCTCACAGTTCTGGAGGTTGTAAGTCCAAGACTGAGGTGCCAACAGGATTGGTTTCTGGCGAGGGCTCTCTTCTTGGCTTGCAGATGACCACCTTCTCTTTGTGTCCTCACAGGGCCTTTTCTGTGTATGCATTCCTGGTGTCCCTTCCCCTTATTATAAAGACAGCAATCCTGTTGGATTGGTGCCATATCCTTATGACCTCATACTCACATTTGGGGGTTAAGGCTTCAATTTGGGGGGGACATTCAGGCTGTAACATATGTCCCTTTCAGATATCATTTCTTAAGACAAAATTTCACTATAACTACCGACAACTGACCAAATTAAACTATTCTGAAAGTCCACCATAACAGCAGTTGGATTCTTACTCAGATAGGCCTTCTATTCCATTTGCCACACAACTGGGAAACTTTTCTCAGACAAATCATATCATGAGTAAAATACAAACAAACCAAAAAAACCTTTTGGGTTATATCCAGTTCCAAATTATTACAATCCAGAAAATAATTTTGTGATTAAAAACCACTTTTTTGGTTATGTCCAGTTCTGAATTATCACAAGATTACATTTCTTTCAATATGGCAGTTGCCACTGTCTATAAATCAGACATGGAACTACAGGTTGAAGGATGTTCAACTGATTTTGGAGATTCAGATCTGATTTCTTTCTAATTTGAGAGAAGAGAGAGCTCTGTTCTCATTTCACTGACACTGATAAAGGCAACTAGAAAAAAAAAAAATTCCACTTTATCACTCCCTACTGACGGCAATCAGAGAAATTTGGAAATCTTCTTTCAGCAGTCACTTAGATTGGCACAAGACTACATCAGATACCCATTGCATTCTATTGAGAGTGGAAAATATTCTCATAAATCAAACCTGTTAAACACTTTTTTCTTGCCCGAGATCACAGCATTGTGGAATAGCAAAGTTGATCTCTAAAGCCATTTCTCTTAGGTGTCCTACTGCGGCTCCCACATGCACAGCTGCAGGCTCCTGCCCTACTGCTCAGTGTTCCGGCAGTGACCTCCTACCTGGCTGCCTCACAATTGCTTTCCTGAGGTCAAATTCCCTCTCATCTGTTACTTTGGAAAGCAGCTGAAAAAATAACTTCTGCTAAAAGGGGTACCGATCAAAACTGTCTTAATATGCTGAGGCTCCTCCAGGCTTTTGTGGTTTAGAAGGTAATGCTGGAGGAAAAGTGGCTTACAGTGGAAGGGGTGACAACTAATGGAGGCACTCACTAGCCCAAAAGGGGAAATATATCTAGCTATAGAAGCCAGTTCAGCCACCTCTCAAATTGTACTATGAAGCAAGTTTCTCATCAATTTGTACACAAAAATGTCACCTCCAGGATAATTCCACAATGGCAGAAAACTTGATAACTACAACTTTTGTGATTCTGAGAAGAACTACTTCATGATACAACAAAATCTAAATGCATATTTTCAATTAAAGTATGGTAAATGTTAATCTGTTAATTAATCCTGATTCATAATAAATTTGTTTTAATAAATAAGCTTTACACATTTGTGTGGAAAAAATGACAGTTGGCCGGGCGTGGTGGCTCATGCCTGTAATCCCAGCACTTTGGGAGGCCGAGGCGGGTGGATCATGAGGTCAGGAGATCGAGACCATCCTGGCTAACACGGTGAAACCCCATCTCTACTAAAAATACAAAAAATTAGCCAGGCATGGTGGTGGGCTCCTGTATTCCCAACTACTCGGGAGGCTGAGGCAGGAGAATGGCCTGAACCTGGGAGGTGGTGTTTGCAGTGAGCCGAGATCATGCCACTGCACTCCAGCCTGGGTGACAGAGCGAGCCTCCGTCTCAAAAACAAACAAACAAACAAAAAGACAGTTAATGGCAACATCCCTCATATAGATGACAGAGCCCTGTTGGTAAACAAAGTTTACTGCTACCCTAAGGTCCGTGGATTCAAGAAAAAAGAGTCAACATGTCTAAGAAAAATGGCAGCATAATGAAATCAGATGCTAGAACATAAACATAACTTGCAAGAACGACTGGTAGGATCCATACCACAACTGAGTGCCTTCCAACTTGATGCAAAATCCATCTAAAAACTACTGTCTATGTGTAAACACTGTAAAACGAGTTGCACATGGTACAAAGATGCAACATACAAAGTCCTTGCCCTCAAAGTAGGGTGACCAATTTGTCCAAGGTACCAGGGGCTTGGTTTCAGCACTAAAAGTCCTGCATCCCAGGAAGTCTCCCAACTTCAGCCAAATCAGGATGGTTGGATATCTTTCCTCAACAACATGTTCAGACTAGTAAGAAGATGAGGCACAAAACAAATTATATACGAAGATGAGCAAAGTGGGGAGTGGGAACCAAGGGCAGACTGAGTATGGACATACATAATACTACGGTTATAAAATGAAACACAGATAAACTTCTGTGTACTGCCCTTGAATTGCATCCCTGTAATGTGGTAAATGTGAGAATGGCTATCCAGATGTGGAAGCCTAGACACTTGCTTCCTCCTCGTATCAATTTTTGTATCTCTAGCATCTAGTACAGTTGACTAAGAAAACAGACTCATTAAGTTAAATTAGAGGGGAATGCCACAGTAACATTAAATTTTTATTATCTAAAGGTTCTAAGTAATCTGGGTTATCACAATTTTTCTGTTTTTCTACCCACAGTGTAGCTGTAGATGAAAAAATGTAAAAATAACCACTTCCAAGCCAACCTAATTCTTTCCTCTTCGGTCATTATTTTCCCTCTTAAATGATATAAGGGGATTTTATTTAGTCCTTTTTACTCATAGGAAAAATAGATTGTGGATTTTGTTTGTTTGTTTTTTGTGTTTCTCTTTTGAGATGGAGTCTTGCTCTGTCACCTAGGCTGGAGTGCAGTGGCACGATCTCCGCTCGCTGCAAGCTCCGCCTCCTGGGTTCACGGGATTCTCCTGCCTCAGTCTCCTGAGTAACTGGGACTACAAGTGCCTGCCACCACATCTAGCAATTTTCTTTTCGGTTTTGTTTTTGTATTTTTATTAGAGACGAGGTTTCACCATATTAGCCAGGATGGTCTTGATCTCCTGACCTTGTGATCCGCCCACTTCAGCCTTAGATTGTGGATTTTTAAGATATAAGACACAAAGTACAATCATAAAGAAAAAACTTAACGGGCTCAACTATGTTAATATTAAGAACTTGTGCTCTATCAAAGGACTCCAAATAAGAGCGTAAAGGCCAGCAAGCAACTGGGAGAATACGTGTGCAACTTAGAGAACTGGCAAAAGATAGCATCCAGAATACACAGAACTTCTCCAAATAAGGAGATGTTTAATTGCAAATTAAAATATTGAGATATCATTTCAAACTCAACGAATTGTCAAACAGGCAAAAGTCTGACATTGTCAAGTGTTGTCCAGAGTGTGAAAGAACAGGTACAATTAGATACTGGTAGAAGAAATTTAACTATAACAACTCTTTGAAAAACAATTTAGTGTTATCTGGTGAAGCTGAGGATACAAATACCTCATGAGTCAATAACTCTACTTGTTAGAATCAGGTGCAGCAGGAGACATATTTAATAATATTCATAGCAGAACTTAATGGTAATAGCAAAAAAAGAGGATATCAATATTAAGTGGATAGTAAATTATAGAATACCAACTCACAAATAATGATAGAAAAGTGAAAATAAGATAAACAAATTAGATCTAGTTATAGCAGCATAGATGAATCTCAGGAACCTAAGCAGAGTGAAAGAAACAAGTCACAAGTTTCAACGTAACTCCATTCACACAAAGTTTATATTTGGAGATACATGTGACAAAACCATAAAAGTAATGGAATAATAAACACAAAATTCAGGATCATGGTTACACTTGGGAGGAAAGAGACTGGTATCACAGAGGAGCATTCTGGAAATTTCAGAGTTAATGGTAAATGATAATTGGCTTAAACTGTCATTAAGTATCTGTTACATTGTTATTCTCTATACCTTAGGCATGCTTTATAAGTATTCTTGTATATTGACCCAATATTTAATGAAAATAATTTTAGAATAGAATATCCAAGCCATCCTATGAAAAGTTCCCGGGATGTCAAGGGTCCCAGAAGTCTGCTCTTGTGGCATTGTGGGAGGTGTGCATGGATTTTTAGAGACCCACTACCTTTTTGGAGGATGAAGATGGCAGTGAGTTACAATTCTTATTAAGCACATGATTACAGTATGTACTGAAAAAAATACTGGCAATTATGCATTAAGCACTTACTATGCATTTATACTGTTTTAAGTGCTCTTTATTTCATTTAGCCTTCACCACATCCCTATAAGGTAGCTACTATTACTACTCGCACTATGAGTAAACTGAGGCTTAGGGAGATAAAATAATATATCTAGTTTCACATATCTAATTAAGTAGTACAGCTAAAATTAAGAATCAGAGGCCAGGCCCAGTGGCTCATGCCTGTAATCCCAGCATTCTGGGAGGCCAAGGTGGGTGGATCATTAAGGTCAGGAGTTCGAGACCAGCCTGGCGAACGGGGTGAAATCCTGTCTCTACTAAAAAAATACAAAAATTAGCTGGGCGTGGTGGTGTGTGCTTGTAGTCCCAGCTACTTGGGACTGAGGCAAGGGAATCACTTGAACCCAGGAGGCGGAGGTTGCAGTGTGCTGAGATCACGCCTCTGCACTCCAGCCTGGAAGACAGGGTGAAATTCAGTCTCAAAAAAAAAAAAAAAAAAAAAGAGAGAATCAATAATTCCAATTAAGAGTCAGTACTCTTAATCTCATTGCAAAGTTTATCTGTATAATACAAGTAAAGGAAATGGGAGCTGAATTAGCACTGATTAATCTGAAAAGCACGCCATGGTCTCATGTCGACAGGCAGGTTGCAAGGTTGACAAGTAGAGGGTAAGGCATTAGTCCCCAAATTAATTTTTATTCATTGTAGATGCTGACTTGTGGCAACATATATTGTACTGAATATATCAAAGTAGAAATTTTTCTCCCTCAAGCAATTTTTAAAAATTAAATTCTTAAAAAGCTGAATCTCACCTAACATTAAAAACAGCATCAACCATAAGAGTTCACAGCTTTTTGTTTGTTTGTTTGTTTCCTGGACCCTTTTAGTGCACTGGTGAAATCTATGAACACTTTTTTCAGGATAGTATTTTCTAGTGCATAAAATAACATACATAGAATTACAAAGTCAACAATTTATATTGAAGAACAATTATAAAAGTATTTTTAAATTCTGTAACAAAATAATGTGTTTCTAGTGGTGAATGTAATAAGTACTGAAATTTCAAAGTAGTGAATGGCATAAACAATATTTTGAGATCTATGTAATAACTATCATATATGAAGATATCAATCAGTGACTTCTGCTAGTGGTAAAGCCACTGTAACTGATCAAAATTCCATGATTATCTCATTAACAATTAAAGAAACAGCTACATTTCAGTAAATGGTTAATGAACATAGAGGTTTTCTTTGTTTTGTTTTGTTTCTTTCTTTCTGTGTGTGAGTCCTGGTCAAGAAACCCTGATCTACTGTATCTTGTTTTGCTTCTCCAAAGTCACTTCCTTTTGACTGATCTGGATTTCCCAGTCAGGGCACACTCTGCTCTGTTCTCTTTACTGTTTCATTCAGGCTAATACACATACTATTGTTTTCCACTCTGTATTCCCAAGTCTTATGATGTATCCAAGCTACCGTGTTACTGCAGTGGTTTCTATGCTTGCTCTTTCACCAGAAAGCAGTTTTATGATTCATCATTCATGCCACACAGCCCTCTCTGCTAATATATAAGTTTGACAAAAGGCAGAGCACTTTGGGAACTAGCATTCATCATGCTTGTTTGCACAAACCTGATTTATGTTTACCTATCCTCTGACCTCCCCTGCCCCCCTTCTCTCTAGATTCCACTAGGAAGCTCCACAGTAACAGCTAAATATCATCCCAAAGCCTGGGTAAAACTGCCGTGTGGTTGGAGAAGGATTAATAGCATACCACCAGAATATCTGTGCAGTGATCCATAAAACTCAGAAATGATTGCTGTGCTTCAGGATGAGGAGTTAAAATGACAAAAATATATGGACCATGAATGGGCAAAACAAGGGGGTAGAAAATCAGGGAAAAAAAAAACATGAGAATAAAAATGAAAAGAAAAATTAGTCTCAGTAAAGGATCTTTCAAGAAGCTAATATTTACTATTTGCAGGCCCACCAGAATATCACTTTTGAAAAATATGAAGATGAAAGGATTTTGTCGTATTTCCATGAGTGGAGAAGTAGTTTTCTATAATGCTTTGCAGCATTTATTAAGGTGAGAGCAAATATGCCCTCCACAACATAGCATGGATCTCTGATGTCACCCTTTCCTTTTCAGGTAACTCCTTGATAGCTACAGAAAAACTACTTTATTATGTGTATATGCAGAATTAGTATTTGGTAAAAAAGAAAAGTAGCTATATGCCTCCATCAATCTCATCTGACCTATTTTTCACACAAGGAAATCTAATCCCTAAGAGTGCTGGTTTTTGAGTCAGACTGCACCGGTCTCAGATCTCAGCTTTTCCACACCGGCTGCGTGATCTTGCATGAAATATCTACTTCTCTGAGTTTCCATTACTTCATCTGTAAATGGATATATTAACACACATCCTTACATGGTTGCTTTAGGTAGGCTAAGTTAATGTATATGAAGAACTCAAAGGGTCTGGCAAACATTAAAAGGTTCAATGAACAGTACTAATTATTATTTCTCCATAATTGCCCCCATATTCCAGATTTTTCACACAACTCCTCTGCTTCAAAACTTGCTTGTCCAGCCAAGCATGGTGGTTCACACCTGTAATCCCAGCAAGCTTTGGGAGGCTGAGGTGGGAGGATCACCTGAGGTCATGAGTTCGAGACCAGCCTGTCCAACCCGTCTGTACTAAAAATACAAAAAATTATCTGGGTGTGGTGGTGCACACTTGTAATCCCAACTACCTGGGGAGTTGAGGCACGAGAATCACTTGAATCCCGGTGGCAGAAGCTGCAGTGAGCAGAGGTCCCGCCACTGTACTCCAGTCTGGGGGACAGAGTGAGACCCTGTCTCAAAACAAACAAACCAACCAACAAATAAACAAGGAACAAACAAAACCTTGCTTGTCCTACTTCTATACCACGTCCATACTCTCAGAATCATTATTCTAGGTATAGAACTAATAAATGATGCTCCCAATACAATAAATTACACTAAGAATTTCTTTTAAGTTTCTCATCCCTCTACAACACCCATGACAGGTCATTCAGTATCTGTATAAAGATTCTCAGTTATGGGGAACTAACCTCAACTATTATTTACTGAACAAATACTTTATTCATTCTCAGTTGGGTAGCTTTTGTATTATTTCTTGGTATTGTTAAAAAAAAAGTAACATCACATTTACTGCAGCCAGGTTTCTAGTAGTGCTACTCTGGCAGACTGAAGTCTTTATATTGTTGTCCAAAGGAGACTATGTTTTCAGCTGGACTTTCACCTGGAAGCTAATCTTTCCACCAAAAGTTAATAAATATTAAATCTCATCCTACTGCCACAATGAGTACAGAATACATAACCAAAAGCAGAATCTAGAAACAGCAAAGCAAAAGACAGGCATGCAGAGCAAGGGTAGACTGACAGAAAGGGTTTTTTTCCCAACAATTAGAACAGAGATGGAACTGAAATTCCCTGAGCAATCTATCTGGAAAAGGATCCCTTAATGTGAATTTCCTGCAATGAAACATGTAGCAAGGCTGCAGTTCTGCAGATCACACCAAGATTCTGGATATCAAGAAGCAGCATGACAGCTCATAATGGTCTGCTGCAAGTATCATGCTAGACACATAAAAGATGCCAGAGAGGACATCAATCTTCTGAAAAGCTAAATCAGAATGAGGATCATTCTTGGCCATACCTGCTTAAGACTCTCACAAATTCTTTTGTGAAATGGAATTAATATCACAGCCCACTGAAAAATGTTGCTTATAACTGTGCAAGTTAAATATATATACATTGTATTTAGTTCTGATTCCATAGGGCTCATTAAGTCACTTAAGATTTTGGTGTATTATTTTTTATTATTTTATTATACTTTAAGTTCTGGGGCACATGTGCAGAACATGCAGGTTTGTTACATAGGTATACACGTGCCATGGTTTGCTGCACCCATCAACCCGTCATCTACATTTGGTATTTCTGCTAATGCTATCCTTCCACTAGCCCCCTATCTTGCAACAGGCCCCAGTGTGTGTGTGTGTGATGTTCCCCTTACTGTGACCCGTGACCATGTGTTCTCATTGTTCAACTCCCAGTTATGAGTGAGAACATGCGGCGTTTGGTGTTTTTATGATACAAAAGTTAAGACCTCTCCAGGTGTTATCACAATTACTCGGATGAAGTAGGACACATCTGATGATTAGAATAAATCTTCTGGTAAGGAGCATGGGCAGAACAGAATACTTCCTTCCAGAATGTGTTGAGGCAGACTCAGTCTAGTTCCCTCGCTGCATGTTATACTTTCATATACATTAGCGATGAGAAGGTGAGGAGGAAGAGGCGAGAACAGGGGGGTGCTTACGTTAATTGAGAACTTTCTATGTGTACAGCAACATGCAAAAATTTTTGCAGGACTTGCCTCATTTAACTTTCCAGACAAGCTTATAAGGCAAGTATTATTTTCATTATTTCATTTTACAAAAGATAAAATTAAGATTTGGTGAGTTAAAATAACCTATTCAGGCTCAAATATGTACTTTCTAGAGCCAAATTTCAAGTCTTTCTCATTTCACGTTTAGGTCTGTGTCTCTTAAAATATATAGTCTCCTTTTGTTCAACATCCAGAAGAGGATCCAAAAGGAAAAATCACACCTAATGAACTTCAGTTTTTAATACAGGCATTCTGGAATTAGAGTGCTTTGTTTCGAAGGAAGAATAATTACATAGGAGAGGGGCTATTATAGAGTCCAGTGATGTGCATATTTCTGTGTAAATGAGGTTTTCAGATTTTCTAAAATCCTATTTATTCTGCACACAAGGACATTCTTGTGTAAACAGATTCTTCACTGAAAGCCAAGCAATTATAAAGGATTAAACTCAACCTGTGGCAATATTTATTTTATACAGCTAAATCTTTTATGAGTAGAATAAAGGTATGAGGTTGATATTTTATCATATAACCTATTCTATAACCTAGATTTCTATTAACCGTAATAAATAAATAACTTTTTTTTTCTTTTTTTGGATGCAGGCTCTCCCTCTGTTCCCCGGGCTGGAGTACAGTGACATGATCATGGCTGACTGCAGCCTCAACCTCCTGGGCTCAGGTGATCCTCCTACCTTAGCCTCCTGTGTAGCTGGGACTACAGGCACATGCCACCACACCTGGGTTATTTTTTTGTATTTTCATAGATACAGGGTCTTGCTGTGTTGCCCAGGCTTGTCTTGAACTCCTGTGCTCAGGCAATTCACCTACCTCAGCTTCCTCAAGTGCTGGGATTACAGGTATGAGCCTCTGCCCCCAGCCGGAATGCCTAAATTCAAAACCACTTTCTGCATCACCAAAGTAACTCAGCTAAAGTAAGTGAGAAGTAAAATATGATTTCATATGGTATGTCATTGCCCTGCTTTCAAACATTTAATCTTAATATAATCAAATGAATGACTGGCTTACCTCCAATTTGTAGAGCTCTCGAGGGACTGGGACAGAGTATGTCACTACTTGGGTACATATTTGAAGAGATACTTTCATTTATGCCACAGGAAAAACGTACCAGGTACAGAAATAAAGCCTCTATCTTAGAAACAACTGATTCCAAAACTGAAAAGTGCTAAAGTCAGGAGCTCTGAGTACTGATGAGGAAAATGAAGGCACAACAAATGCACTGCAATGTTTGTGAACAGAGAGGATATAAGCAGTCGCATTCCTGATAGTCTGTCTATGTTGTGTTATTAGCAGATCTGATCAGTACAAAAAACATTTCCAGGAAAAAGTGCTTGTTCCCTCATGTTCTTCATCAGGCAAATAAAAAGACCTCTCCCTAAGGATTTAAAGAAGAGTCCTGAAATTTGCTGTGTGATATCCTAGAACTAAATTCTACAGGACTTGCTCCTTCTCTCATTACTTAACTAAATAGTTCTTCTGATGTCCATCATTTTACAATTATGATCCAATAGCTACCCTTTGTCTCTGATAAACAATTTTGAAAGACTCTAAGAGATAATAGAAACACAAAATAAAGGTATATACAGAGGCTGCAAATGTTTTCCCTATAGATGGATAATGGAATGTTTTGAATCTATTCTTCAAGCTATTCATTTGAAAATATTTACACTCAATGCAATTTCTAGGTTGCTTCTGTGCCTTTCATTCAGTGTCTACTGCTGCTAGAAGAAGCACCAGCCTGGTGTTTTAGTCATAGGCCAGCTAGTAGCAAGAGCCCAAGAATGAAATTTCATTTACATTTGATTCTGATGACAAGTCTTTTGGGAATCATAATATTATCTTTTCCTTTATACTTTGCTTCTGTACTTATTTAATATGTGCTTCTGAGATGACAGAGAGTAGCCTAAAGGATGCTGAAGATATAAAGTAAAAAAGACAGGGTCCCTGCCCTTAAAGAACTTACAGTTTATGAAGAGATACTCAAGTAAACAGAAACTCTCAGGCAATGTAAGTGCGACTGTCTCATTATTATGAAGGCACAATAGAGAAGTATTAGGTCAAGGAACATATTCCCTATTTTACAGATAACTGGTTTGGTGAGCCTAAATAATTTCCCAGTCTCTGCAATTATCTCTTGGAAGATCTATCACTTCTAAGTCTCCAGATTCCAAACTTACTACTCCTTGCACAATACCAGGCTGCTGATGTATCTGAACATACCGACATTTTTAAGAGAAGTATGTCAGAGCAGATACAGATTGTTTTATTAGATTGGAACACTAAATGAAACACTGTAGGTTTCACTAATGATAAACAATTGAAGCCGTATGATATGAACAATGTTGATAATCAAAATTTCCAGTAGGAGATACTGACTAAATAAGAGCAATGACTCCAGAGCCTGACTGTGTTCATTATCCCAGCTGTGCTACTTACTATTTGGGACACCTTTGTCAAATGTTTAATTTATGGGCCTCAGTTTCTTAGTTTCTGGAATGGGACCAATATAAGTACCTATTTCATAGGCTGTTGTAAAAATGAAGTGAGTGTGTATATACTTGTACATATGGATGCTCATTTCTTTTTATAACAATCTTATAGAATAGATATTTATATTGGATGTCCCATATATAGCATATATATATATATTTTTATAGAGAGCAAACATTTGTATTAATATGTGTATACATAAACATGTATATATACAAAATGTATATGTACACACATATACACAAATACACATATTATATATATACATATTATACATACACATATATACACATAAACTATACACATATACACACATATTCCATATATGTGTATTATATATACCCACATTTAATTTTTAAAACACTTTCTATGTCCCAGGAATTGTTCTAAGAACTGTTTTCCATCACTTTCTATGTGCCAGGATGATTCTAAGCATTATCCATCCCCTCATACATATCCCATATTGTATGTAAACATGTATATAGTCTAAGTATTACATATACAGTGTTTGCATATATATACAGCACTGTCCTAAGTGTGTGGATAGTGCTCAGAACAGTTCCTGGCACCTAGGAAGCGATGGCTGCTATTTTACTTAATATTTTCTACTTCCATTCAACAAATCATTATCCATCTCTTGGAAATTTCAAATAATTGTTGCAATGTGTTTAATATGACAAATATTTTGTATATGCATACGTATGTAAATCTCAAATACAAGTGTTTCTTTTTGAAAATGACATCCTCTTGCACAGAGATTATAACTGAGAATAAATAGAAACATTATCATTATGAAAGAATCCTTGTATTCCTTGAATTAGCCATGAGAGAAATATCCCTTAAAAAAAGGGCATTTCTCGGGTCGGGTGCCAGTGGCTCACGCCTGCAATCCCAGCACTTTGGGAGGCCGAGACAGGTGGATCACGAAGTCAAGAGATCGAGACCATCCTGGCCAACATCGTGAAACTCCATCTCTACTAAAAATACAAAACAATTAGCTGAGTGTGGTGGCGCATGCCTGTAGTCCCAGCTACTTGGGAGGCTGAGGCAGGAGAATCACTTGAACCTGGGAGGTGGAGGTTGCAGTGAGCTGAGATTGCACCACTGCACTCCAGCCTGGCAACAGAGCGAGACTCCATCTCAAAAAAAAAAAAAAAAAAAAAAGAGAGAATCAATAATTCCAATTAAGAGTCAGTACTCTTAATCTCATTGCAAAGTTTATCTGTATAATACAAGTAAAGGAAATGGGAGCTGAATTAGCACTGATTAATC